>NC_081558.1:125458995-125526734 GCF_022355385.1 Mustela nigripes | reverse complement strand
GCTTAACTAGTTGAGCCACCCAGGCGTCCCTGGAGGGCATTTTTAATCATTTAAAAATTCATCAGGTGCATACAGTAAAATGCACAGATCTGTAAGTGTTACGTTTTGATCAGTGTATGCACCCAGATACACAACATCCTTGTCAAGGTACAGAACATTTTTGAGGCGCCTGGGTGGCTCATTCAGTTAAACATCCAACTCTTGACTTTAACTCAGGTCATGATCATGGGTTCTGGGATCAAGCTAGGCATTAGGACTCTGTGCTCAGGGGGAAGTCTGCTTGAGGATTCTCTCTCCCTCTCCTCCTCCCACCCACCCCTACTTGCTGTCACTCTCTCTTTCACTCAAATAAATAAATAAATATTAAAAAAAAAAAAGATACAGAACATTTTCATGCTCCAGAAAGTTCTCTCATGCCCCTGTGCAGTCTCCTTACCCCAAAGGCAATTGCTGTTCTGAATTCTAGCACCATAAATGAGCTTTGCCTTTTCCTGAAATTCATATAAATGAAATGTAATGTACATTTTATAAATGGAATACAGTATAAATAGAACAAAACTGACTTTTTGTCAACATGTTTTAGAGACTCTTTCATGTGTGTTTCAGTAATTTGGTTTTTATTAATAACTAACATTCCATTTTTTAATCTATCACAATTTATTTATCTGTTCTCCTTGGAAGACCATTTGGGTTGTTTCCAGTTTGGGGCCATTTTAATGAATAAAGCTGTTACAAATATTGTTGTACAAGTTAAAAAACAACAACAGTTTTGCTGAGGTGTAATTTACATACCCTAAAATCCATCTATCATATGGGTACGGTACAGTTCTTTTATTTTTATAGACTTTTACACCCATCACTGCATTCTAATTTCAAAACATTTCCATCACCCCGAAGTTTGCTCATGCCACTTTACAGCCAAGACAGCCATTAATCTACTCTCTATCTTCTGCCTTTCCTGGATATCTCCTATAAATGGAATCCTTGAATCTGCAATTTTTTAGTGTCTGGCTTCTTCCACTTGGTTTAATAGTTCTGAGGTTCATCCACTTTACCACGTACATCAGTAGCTTGTCCCTTTGAATTGTTGAATAGTATTTAGTTTTATGGATGTGTACTATATTTTGTTCATCCTCTTACCAGTTGATGGACATTTTGTTTCCAGTTTGGGGCCACTATAAATTTTGAACAGGTGTTTGTGTGGACCTGTGTTTTTATTTTTCTTAAGTAGATTCTTAGGTGTGTGATTACTGGATCATATGGTATGTTTATATTTAAGTTTTTAAGAAACTGCCACACTTTTTGCAGAAGAGGCTGTACAGTGTTAGAGTCTGACCACAATACATGAGGGCTTTGATTTCACTACATTCTTGCCAATGCTCAGTATTGTTAGTTGTTTCGATTATGACGGGTCAAGTGGATGTGTGGTGATGTCTTACGTAAGTTTTAATTTGCACTTCCCTAATGACTAATGATGTTGAGTACCTTTCCGTGTGCTCATATCTTTGGCAAAATGTTTAGTTAAATCTTCTGCCCCTTTTCAGGGCGCCTGGGTTGCTCAGTTGGTTAAGCGTCTGCCTTCGGCTGAGGTCATGGTCCCAGGGTCCTGGGGTCGAGCCCCACATCAGGCTCCCTGATCTGGGAGCCTGCCCTCCTCTCTACCTATTTGTGCTCTCTAAATAAATAAGTAAATAAATAAATATTTTTAAAAATCTGCTTATTTTTATTTTTAAAATTTTTTTTTATTTTTTTTAAACTGAAGCTTTTATAGGATTTTATTTTTAAGGATTTTATTTATTTATTTGACAGAGATCACAAGTAGGCAGAGAGGCAGGCAGAGAGAGAGGAGGAAGCAGGCTCCCCACTGAGCAGAGAGCCCAATACGGGGCTCGATCCCAGGACCCTGGGATCATGACCTGAGCCGAGGGCAGAGGCTTTAACCCACTGAGCCACCCAGGCGCCCCAAAAAATCTGCTTATTTTTAAAACGGGGTTGTCACTGTTATCTTAGTTTCAAAATTTTAAAAATATTCTTTAGAATGTTTAATAAATTCAGCAGGGAGTGTGCTTCTCCCTCTCCCTCTGCCTGCCACTCCCTCTGCTTATGCTAGCTCTCTCTCAAATAAATAAAATATTTTAAAAAATTAAATGTTTAATAAAAATATTCATGTTTTAAGAAATTCTTTAAGAAAGTCTTTTATCTGATGTGATTTGCAAATATTTTCTGAATCTGTGACTTAGCTTTTTGTTTTCTTAATGGTGCCTTTTAAAGAAAAAGCTTTGAATTTTGATGAAGTCTAAGTTACCCATTTTTTTTCTTTTATGGTTTCTGCTTTTATATATCTAAGAAATATTTCCTATTCTACAAGCCTTTTTTATTGTAACTTTATCATTTAGAGCAATTTTAGATTCACAGCAAACTTGAGCAGAAGGTACAATTTCCCAAAGAGATTCCCCATCTACGCCCTACCTCCACATAGGCACAGCCTCCCCGTAACATCAGAGAGCTACTTTTGTTGCAGTTCTTGAACCTACATTGACAGATTCATAATTATCCCAAATCCACAGTTTACATTGAAGTTCACTGTTGGTGGTACATATTCTGTGGGTTTGGACAAATCCATAAAGACATATATTCACAATTATAATATTATACAGAGCGCTGCTTAAAATCTCTGGGCTCCGCCTGTTCTTCCCTCCCCACCCCTCTATATCCTGGCAACCACTGATCTTTTTACTGTCTCCCTAGTTTTGCCTTTTCCAGAATGTCATACACTTGGAATCATAAAGTGTGTAGCCTTTTTAAATTGGCTTCTTTCACTTAGTAATATGCATTTAAGTTTCCTCCATGTCTTTTTGTGGCTTGATAGCATTTTTCTTTTTAAAGCACTGAATAACAGTTTATCCAAGGACATCTTGGTTTCTTCCAAATTTTGGCAATTACAAATAAAGCTGTTGTAAACATTTGTAAGCAGTCTTTTGTGTGGAGGTCAGTTTTCAGTCCCTGTGGGTAAATACAAAGGAGGACAATTGTATGATAAGAATACATTTAAGGGGCACCTGCCTGGCTCAGCTGGTGGAGCGTGTGACTCTCTGGGTTAGGAGTTTGAGCCCCACAGTGGGTGTAAAGATTACTTAAAAACAGAGTCTTTAAAAAAACAAAAACAAAACAAAACAAAACTACCAAACTGTCTTCCAAAGTCGCTGTGCCATTTTGCATTTCCACTAGCAGTGAGAGTTCCTGTTGCTTCACATCCTCACCAGCATATGGTATTGTCACACCAGTTTTTGGGTGGATATTATTTTAGTTTCTCCTGAGTAAATACCTGAGAGTGGAAGCACTGAATCATAGGATGGGTGTATGTTTAAGTGCCAGCCTGATTTCCAAGGGATTATACCACTTCATACTGCTGCATCTTTTCCAATACGTGGTACTGGTCATTTTAATTTTATCCATTCTGATGAGTATGAAATTGTATGTCATTGTGGTTCTAAGTGGCTTTTTCCTAATGACTAATAATGTTGAGCACCTTTTCATTTGCTGTTGATCATTTGTACATTTTCCTTTTGAAGTGTCTTTTCAAGTACTTTGCCCATTTTTGTTTTGAGTGTTTTTTTATTCTTGATTTGTAGGCTATCTACGTGTATATGTATGTGTTTGTAGTCTGGTAGTCTGGGCACAAGTCCTTTGTTAGATACATACATTGTGAATATTTCCTCCAGGGTGTGTCTTGCCTTTTCATTTTCTTATGAGCACATTTTAATTTTATTGATTCCTCTTTAGCAATTTCTTTTTCTTTTATGGTTGGTAATTTTGCATTTTGCCTAATAATACTTTCCTACCTAAGATTGCAAGGATATGCCCCTTTGTTTTGCTTCTAGAAGGTTTAGTCTTAGCTTTTATGTTTAAACTTGTGATCCATCCTGGGGCGCCTGGGTGGCTCAGTGGGTTAAAGCCTCTGCCTTTGGCTCAGGTCATGATCTCAGGGTTCTGGGATCACATCTGGCTCTCTGCTCAGCGGGGAGCCTGCTTCCCTTCCTCTCTCTCTGCCTGTCTCTCTGCCTACTTGTGATCTCTGTCTGTCAAATAAATAAATAAAATCTTTATAAATAAATAAATAAACTTGTGATCCATCCTGAATTGATACTTGTGTATATAATATGAGGTGGGATTGAGGTCCTCCCCCCCACACACATTTATCCAGTTGGTCCAGAATTATTTGTTGAAAAGACTTTCCTTTCCTCCATTGAATAACATTGGTATTTTCTTGTAAGTCAAATGGACCTTTGGTATTTATTTGTAAATCTTTTAAACTGTTCTCTTTGTTCTTAAGTCAGTACCACAGCTGTCTTTGGTTCTGCGGTTAATAGGTCTGGAAATCAGGTATTGTAAATCTTTCAACTTTGTCCTTTTTTAAAATTTTTGGTTATTCCAGTCCTTTGTATTTTCTTATACATTTTAGAATCAGCTTGGTTGATTTTTCTACAAAAAAAGCATAGTTGGATTTTGATCAGGAGTATATTGAATCTGTCAATCTGGGAAGCATTGCTATCTTAGTATTAATCTTTTTATCATGGACAGGGTATATTTGTCATTTATTTAGGTCTTCAGTTTCTCTCAGCAGTATTTTACAATTTTTAGCATTGATGTTTTGTACATATTTTAAGAGTTTTGTTTCTACATATTTGATGATTTTTTGTCTATTGCAGAAGGTATTTTTTACATTTTAAAGTTTTGTTTTTATATATATGCACATGTGTATATATGTAACTTTTTAAAAATTGATCTGTAACCTTAATGAAGTTAATTTATTAATTCCAGTAAGTTATTAGTTGTTGCCTTAGCATTTTCTCTATACAGTCGACATTGAACAGTGCAAGGGTTAGAAGTACTGACCTATCCCCTCCATAGTCGAAAATCCACATAAAACTTTTGATTCCCTAAAACTTAACTACTAGCAGCCTACTTTTGACCAGAAGCCTTACCAATAATATAAACAGTTGATTAACACATATTTTGTATATGTATTATATACTGTATTCTTATAATAATGTCAGCTACAGAAAAGAAAATGTTAAAATCATGACAGGAAAAACATTTATAGCACTGTACTGTTATTTTTTTTTTTAAGATTTTATTTATTTATTTGAAAGAGAGCGAGCATGAGACAGGGCAGGGTCAGAGGGAGAAGCAGACTCCTCACTGCACAAGGAGTCCGATGTGAGACTTGATCCCAGGACCCTGGGATCATGACCTGTGCCAAAGGCAGATGCTTAACTGATGGAGACATCCAGGTGCCCTGTACTGTATTTACTGATACCAAAGTTGATGTTGTTTGCTTACAAGATGAATCATTTCTCTGTAAGTACCTACACCAGTATTGTTTTATATGGTAAAAACACTGTAGCTGTTATATATATTGCTAACACTAGACGTTGAAAATGAAAAATAATGTGAAAAAAAAATTCATGTTTATTTACAGGTCTAATGATTCTTGGTAACAAAGAAACAACAATATAATTGCTTTTCCTAGCTTAGCTTATATGTTAATTAATGAATAATTATAATATTTTTATGGCAGGGGCCTGGGTGGCTCATCAGTTAAGTGGTAAACTCTTGGTTTCAGCTCAGGTCAGATCTCAGAGTTGTGAGATCAAGCCTCGTGCCCAACTGTGCCCTCACCTTGCAGTCTGCTTGAGATTCTTTCCCCTTCCCTCTCCCTCCTACTCTGTTCCCCACCCCCCACCCCTGCCACCTCACATTTTTTCTCTTTCAAATAAATAAAATCTTAAAAAATTTTATGGCAGGGGCGCCTGTGTGGTTCAGTGGGTTAAAGCCTCTGCCTTCGGCTCAGGTCATGATCCCAGGGTCCTGGGATCGAGCCCCACATCAGGCTCTCTGCTCAGCGGCGAGCCTGCTTCGCTTCCTCTCTCTCTGCCTGCTTCTCTGCCTACTTGTGGTCTCTGTCAAATAAATAAATCTAAAAAAAAAAAAATTTATGGCATACAGTATTACAGTCAATTTGTAATGCAATATTGGAAACATTAACATTTTTTAAAACCATTTACCTTTGGTGATGGGCTGATACACAATATCTCCAATTAGGAGAGAGAGGGACATATTTTAAGGTATGAAACAATATGAAAACAACACATAATTAATTTTACATTAAATATCATTCAGCTTATGCTGTGTAGGAGAGGCTCTCCAATTCTATACAAGTTTATGCACAATGTTTTATATGATGAACACTTAGGTGATGATATTGGTGATGGCATAAAAATGTGTCCTACAGTTTTTGCCATACAGTTAATTAGATTTTCACACAAAGATGCTCACACACACACACAACAGGTAGGCTTATTAACTCTGCAGCATGATGATTACTTACTGCTCATTAAGTGGAAGTGGACCATTATAAAGGTCTGCCTCCTCCTCATCTTCACATTGAGTAGGCTGAAGGTGGCAGAAGTGGAGAGGTGGAAGGGGAGTCAGGAGAGGCTGGCACACTTGATGTAACTTTACGGAAATACATGGTAATTTCTGTCTGATGTTTTTGCTTTTTCACATCTCTAAAAATGTTTCCATATGGTACCAGTCCTCCTTCCACCATTTGCTTTAGCTTCAGTGCTAGTATTACAGAAAAGTTTATACCATAAAAGTAAATAGCAATCTTGAATAAGCAGAACCCTTATTGTCTGCCAGACTGTCTACTCTGCCAGCTTGGCAGATACAGTTTGTTTTCTGGGACTCCTTGCTCTATCTTCTTCCTCATCATCTTAGCACAGGTTTGGAAGCACGCAAGTCATTTTCTGTTAATACCTCTAGTATGATGTCTGTTAGCTTTTGAATTTCTTCAAAATTCATATCTTGAAACCCTTCACCTCTACCTTTTTTTCCCCGCCATATCCACTGTTTCTTCCATAACTTCTTTGATTGGCTCTGTGTGTTTTTTTTTTAAATATTTTATTTATTTATTTGACAGACAGAGATCACAAGTAGGTGGAGAGGCAAGCAGAGAGCGAAGAGGAAGCAGGCTTCCTGCAGAGCAGAGAGCCCGATGCGGGGCTGGATCTCAGGACTCTGGGATCATGACCTGAGCCGAAGGCAGAGGCCCTAACCCACTGAGCCACCCAGGCGTCCCTGATTGGCGCTGTTTTAAATCCAATGAAGTCATGCACAACACCTGGACACAGTTTTCTCCAGCAGGAGTTTGTTTCAGGTTTGATGGCATTTTCAGTGGTGTAATCCTTCCAGATTTTGATGACATTCTCTCCACCAGCATTCTCTTCCATAGCATTGACATTCCTTTCCATAGAGTACTGTGATCCAGAGGCTGAAAAGGGGACATTGTGTTTGGAGGCAAGTAGGCCACTTTAATGCCTTGGTGTTGAACTCATGGGGTTCTAGGGTTCATATGGGTTCTGTCATGTTATTCAGGGTTTGCAGTATCGCACTAAACATGATGAAGAATACAGAAAAACTGAGAAACCACTTTTTACTCCGAAAAGCCTTTTACTGGAGAGGCAAGTGGCTCATGTGGAGATGATTAAGTTGGCATCACATGGCATTTTAAGGGGATAGTCAAAACACTTGAGCCACCGCAAACAGGAGGTGGCTATGAGATTATTACGGTAGTACAGTATATACTAGTTAGTTTCATGCCGCTACGATTTCACACTGCATCTTCACGCTTGTTTACATTTCTCTTGATTGCAAATGGTGCCATGTATGGCCTGTAAGTGTGTGTATAAGTTTTGATTAAGTTTAACTTTTTATAATTTGTGTGTATTATATGGTAGTAAATGTTAAAACAGAATAGTATAATGTATCTACATATATTTTATGCATTCGTGGCATACCTTTTTCTTAATCTTTTCGATATTTCTAAGTTACACAGTTTGTGTCTGAGTTTCTTCAACTTGTCATGGATCTCCAAAAAGTTTTCCCATATATTTATTGAAAAAAAACCCACATGTAAATGGGCCCGCACAGTTTAAACCTGTAGTGTTAGTGTTAACTGTATATACACCTCACCTATAAATAGTTTTACTTTCCTTTTCTAATATCTGTGCCCCTTTTCCCCCCCTTGCCTTGCTGAACTGGCTAGGACAAAAAATGTTGGATAGAAGTGATCAGAGCAGATATCCTTGCCTTGTTCCCAGTTTTAAGGGGAAAGTGGTCAGTCTTTCACAGTTAAGTATGATGATAGATGTCCTTTCTCAAGTTGAGGAAATTTTCCACAATTCTTATTTTGCTGAGAGGCTTTTGTTTTGTTTTATTTTGTTTTTTTTTTTTTTTATCATGAATTGGTGTTGAATTTTGTCAGAAGCTTTTTCTGCATCTCAAGATGATCATATGTTTTTCTTTATTCTGTTAATATTCTCTTTTTCATAGGGCACTTTCTCCTCAAATTAAGGAAAAAATATTAGGGAAAAAACTATTACTCAGTTTTAACACTTGAACATCTTAGTATCGTTCATGGAATGTAGGTTCAGGACCATGATTTAGACACTTTGAATCACATAATCTCCATAAAATATAGACTAAAAAGTACCATATATATTTATTTAGGTAGAATTATTTCACTTAAGGGATCTGCCCGCCCCAAAAAACTTGTCTTAATCTCTGAAACTTCCACCATTAGTGTATGCTTTTAAAGAAAAAAAAAATCACTCTGAGGAGATGTGTATCTTATCTTTTTTGAAACCTGAGGGAATAAAGACAAATGAGGCAAGTGTTTATGGTGGTAGAGTAAGCTGATGTGGAACTTTGGTACCCTTGTGGTTGATTAGCTAGGTTACCCCACACTGTGTGATTTGGAGATGACTGGCTTGGTTCACTTTCTCAGCAATGATAAACAGAGCCTTCGTTTTAGAAGCCATAAGTAATTGAACCTGAGCAGTCTCACATCTCTGTGGCTGCTAAGTCATCCCAAGAGCTGTGTTCTGTAGCTTGGGACTTCTGGGTAAAGTCTCAGGAATACTGAGTGTATATTTCTGATTGGTACTTCCTGGTCATGGTATGGTCACTCTTCATTTGCTTAAGAGCAAGATCAAAGGTGATGATAATCACTGAGAAGTAAGAAGCGATCTCTAGTTCAGATGTGCTTTGACAACAAGACGTGAGCATGTTGGCTAAGCAGTCATCCCGTGTATTTGGACATTTCTGGTGGTGGTACAAACAATAGTTCACAAACAAATAAATCCTTCTCTCAAACAACACCCATTCTTATGATCCTTTAACTGTTGCTGTTATGGATAGCTTTCCCGTATTTGTTAATTTCTTTAGGTATATTCCTATTTAGTGATATCTTAAAATTTGCTGGCAAAAAGCAAACAACTACTATAAGGTATAGAACTCCTTTTTCCCTAATTCTGAGCATTGTACTTACATTAATTATCTGTTCCCACCAAATGATGAAGAGGCAAATATATGTGTGGAATTTTGAGTAAATGAGAAGTCACAGTCTCTTTGTGAGGGAGGGATATGTTAAAATATACATCACCAGAATATTAATTTACTATATTTAAGCAAGCATAGAGCATTGGGTTAAAGTTAATGGTAGCTGTATGGAAAACTGAATCATATAAGTATAACCTGATTTGTTCAAGAGCAATTAGAAGGATCTGGAGGAAGCAGAGCACATAGATCTTGATTTTTCTCATACTGTTGATTTAATTATAAGAAATGTAATAATCGACAACCTTGGTAAACCTAGTTTAGCTCAGATGATACCACGATTAGATGGTTGGAAGATGATACAGAGACATTATAAAGGATATGGTGCTGGTATGGATAGCTTTTATCAGTTAGCCTTTCAGAGGTCAGGCTGGAACCCAGTTTTATTTAATGAGTTTTAATCCATGACTAGTGATGTACTGTGTATATGTATTTATATGCCAACAAGTCAAAATAACCTAGATAAATTGGGTACTTACAAATTGGACAAAGTCAAATGAAAGCTAATTAATTTTATAGGTAAGAAGTTCAAATTGCTGAATGATTGGCTTTGTGCCTGTTCTTGGCAGAAAAAGCCCCTGGGCCATGCTGAATCATGAGGTAGTTGAGTCATCAATAACTGTAATACAAGTACTTGCAGAATGCCACATTTCATAAATCAGTGCTCTGGTTCAGAATATTTACATGAGGCTGACAGCAGGCAAAAGATACAGTGAAGGTTTACAGTGAATAAAAATTTTGTAATAGAAGTAGGGACATAGGCAGCAAGAGGGGAAAGATGAAAAAGAACCAAGTAGAAGTATATTAAGTAGAATGGGCTAAAGTGCTGTACAAATAGATCAGAAATATAATGGCTCAAATTTACTACAACTTTATTTCTTTCATGTCACAGTCCTGGCGGGGGTGGTGGACGGGTAATTTCAGATTATTGGGTGGCTCTGCACACTCAGGGACCTGGCTCTACTGCCTTCACCATGTATTCTTTGGAGTTGCTCTGGTTGCCTGCAGGAAGAGGGGATGGTGAGCTCAGCCCGGAAGTAGATAATGTCACATCTGCTTACCTCCCTTTGGCTAGAAATCAGCTATGTGTCCATACCTAACTGCAAAGGAGTTTCCCTCGCTGGAAATACAGATTAGCTCTGGGCTTCAGAAAGTGAAGGGAACATAAATTTTGAGAGCTGCTAACAGTTTCTGCCATACCTCTGAGAAACAACAGCTAAACTGACAGATTCTCATCAACAATAGAATTTAGAACACAAGAGACTAATATATCAACTTAGAATTCAATATTAGTTAAACTGTCATTTAAGAAAGAAAGACAGTGAGGTGAAAGATGGCAAAGTAAGAGGATCCTGAGCTCGCCATGTCCCACAGACACACTGAGGCAACAATTATATCTATGCAACTAACTCTGAAACCCTGAGGATTGGCAGAACAAATCTGCTAGTTGCAGAGGGAAGGCCACATCAAAAAGGGTTGGATGGGTGGAAATGCAGTCTGGAACCAAACTCCCTGCTGTGACTCACTACAAACAGGAGGGACATCATAAGCATGGAAGAGTGAGGGTCAGACCCCACACTGGGTACCCTGGGCACCTGGGCCTGGGGACCCACCCTAAGAAAACAAGACCCTTTAATAGCTGGCTTTGAAAATCAGCCCCGGATTAACTCTGGGAGAACCAATGGGTGACAGAAAACCAAGTCTTTGCCCTTATAGAGCCAAGGCCCAGTGGGCGCCTGGGTGGCTCATTCGGTTAAGTGTCTGCCTTCAGCTCAGGTCATGATCCTAGGGTCCTGGGATGGAATCCCGTATCTGGGCTCCTTGGCTCAATAGGGAACCTGCTTTTCCCTCTGTCTGCCACTCCTCTTGCTTGTGCATACTCTCTCTCTCTGACAAATAAATAAATAAAAATCTTTTTAAAAATAAATGAATTTCCCAGAAACACAGCCCAGAAATTGCAGTTTGAAAAGCACCTGTGGTATACACGAAGGAGGTTTATCAATTAATCTTATAACATGTGCTGCAGGGACAGGAATCTGTAGGAGATTTCTCCTGGAGCAAAAGTGATGGTGGGTGCCATATTTATTACCCTGCCTTTGCCTACATAGCCAGATACTTGTAGGAGCCAGTTCTAACACTCTGCATCTACCTTGCTAGCACTGTGTGCTCTGGTCCAGAGTTCCCCTGCAGACCCACCCCACACAGCCTACCTGCTTCTGCAGGCACCACACCAAAGAGATTTGTGCCCTAGGGAGACAGAGAAAATAATCCAAGCCTCTTAGGTAGCTGCTTAGGGAGAAAGCTCTGCCCTTCAGTGTGCCTACCACCATGGCAGAGGTTAATTGCAGATGCTTAGGCTGACTGCCAGCCCCACTCACCACTGAGCCCACCACAGCTGCAGCTGGGCCTCTCAACAGCATGAGCTATAAACTCTGCTTAGGGCACCCACATTAGGTGAAGCAGGTCATTTTAGCCAGCTGGGGTAAAGGCCAGCCCTATCCACCAGCATGCCCACAGTGATTGTGGCACAACCAATATGGGAGGTTTGATGCAACCCACAAAGGGGATACCCCTGGAGAACTGGTATGGTTGACCAGTGGGGATTATGCCATTGGGAACCATAGGACCTTTTCTACACAAGGCCACTACTTTCAGAAGTAGGAGTCAGCTGACCTACCCTAATACATAGAAACAAATACAGAGAGTTAGACAAAATGAAGAAACAGCGGAATATGTCCCAAATGAAAAATCACAGAAAAAGAGCTGAATGAAATAGAAGTAAGGAAAATGCCTGACACAGAGTTCAAAGTAATGGTCGTAAAGATACTCACTGGACTTGGGAGAAGAATGAATGAATGGAAATATGACATACATAACATGTGGAGGAGAGTATAGAAGCTTAGTGCTTTTAGAATGTGTTCAAATTTAAGAACTTCAACAAAGAGATAGAAAAAATAAAAAACCAGTTAGAGCTGAAAAATAACAATAACTGATGGGGTGCCTGGGTGGCTCAGTGGGTTAGGCCTCTGCCTTTAGCTCAGGTCATGATCTCAGGGTCCTGGGATTGAGCCCTGCATCGGGCTCTCTGCTCAGCAGGGAGCCTGCTTACCCCTACCCCCCGCCTGCCTCTCTGCCTACTTGTGATCTCTCTCTGTCAAATAAATAAATAAAATTAAAAAAAATACAATAACTGAAATGAAGAATACTTTAAAAGGAGTCAACAGCCAGATTAGAGGGTATGGATCAGCAGTCTGGAAGAAGGGTAATGGAAAACAACCAAGGTGAACAGCCAAAAGAAAAGAGGAAAATAAAATACAAGAATAGGTCAAGGGAACTCTGTGACATCAGCATATATAATAACATTATAGGGATCCCAGAAAGAGAAGGGAGCAAAGGGACCAAAAGACATATCTGAATAAATATTAGCTGAAAAATCTCTCTAATCTGGGAAAGGAAAAAGACATCTAGGTTCAAGAAGCACAGAAATTCCCAAATAAGATGAACCCAAGAAGGGCCACACCAAAACACATAATAATAAAAATGGCAAAAATTAATGATAAAGATCATTTTTAAAACAGAAGAGAGAATAGTTATATATAGGGAAACCCCATAAGAATGTCTGCTCAGTTTTCAGCAGAAACTCTGTAGGGTAGAAGCGAGTGGATGATATACTCAAAGTGCTGAAAGGAAAACATTACAACCATGGATACTCTTCACCTAGATTGTCATTCAGAATTGAAAAGTAGAGTTTCCCAAACAAAAGTTAAAGGAGTTCATCACCAGTAAACCAGCCTTACAAGAAATGTTAAGCAGCATTCTTTAAGTAGGAAGAAAGGGCCATAAGTGAAAGAAAATTATGAAAGGAAAAAATTTCACAGGTAAAAACCAACATCTAATAAAGGTAGTAGATTCACCACTAATAAAGCCAGGGGAGGTTAAAAGCAATTGTATCCAAAAGTTTTAGTCAAAGGATACACAAAAAGATGTAAATAAAATATGACATACATAACATGTGGAGGAGAGTATAGAAGCTTAGTGCTTTTAGAATGTGTTCAAATTTAAGTGACCATTAATTTAATATAGACTGCTATACACAGAATGTTAGGGGCACCTGGGTGGCTCAGCCGCTAAGCATCTCCCTTCGGCTCAGGTCACAATCCCAGGGTCCTGGAATTGAACCCCATATTGGACTCCCTGCTCAGCAGGAAGCCTGCTTCTCCCTCTCCCACTCCCCATGCTTGTGTTCCCTCTCTTGCTGTGTCTTTCTCTGTCAAATAAATAAATATAAAAATTTTAAGTGTTATATATGAACACAATGCTAACCACAAATCAAAAACCTATAATAGATACACAAAAAATAAAGAGAAAGAAGTCCAAACATAATAATGACTCAGACATCAAGAAGAATGAAAACCTGCCGTTTTTGACAGCATGGATGGAGCTAAAGGGTATTATGCTAAGTGAAATAAGTCAGACAGAAATACCACATGATTTTGCTTACATGAGGACTCTAAAAAACACAACTCTCAAGCCAAAAATACAGAGAACAAACTGGCTGTTGCTGGATGGGAGATGGGTGGTGCAATGGGAAAAATTGGCAAAGCAAATTCAGAGGGCAAACTTCTAGTTATAAAGTCAGTCCCTCATGGAAATGGAAAGTACAGTATAGGGAATATATTTCATAGTATTGTAACAATATGGTGTGGTAACAAATGAAGACTGGTTATTGTGATAAGGGTAAAAAAGGAAGTCCGCAGTCACTATGGAGGAGAATTTGGTCATACTTAACAGAAGCTTATAAGCATTTACCCTTTGACCTAGCAGTTTCACATCTAGTAATTTTTCCAGAGGAAACACCTCTACAAATCATTTTTGCAGAATATGCTTAGGAACTATAAACCAGAAACAAATGGTAAGTGGGTGGTGGGTATGGTTGGAGGGGGATAAGGAAGGAAATGGGACTTTCCTGAGTATTCTTTTATATATGGTTTTGACTTTAAACCATGTAAATATTTTTCATATTCAATTACATGAAATGAAAACAAAGCAAATCCTATAATTGAATGTACAAAGAGCAACTAATAAAAACAAGTTGGTTACATAAACAAAGTAAAAAAAAGATAGTTTGGTAACTTAAGACAGTGCTCTGTACATGGTAGTGGGATATGTTGTAAGGACAAAAAGAGTGGGAAAGACATGTTGCTCTTTATTTCATTGTTAGTTATTGGCAATGGTCCTGTGTATTAAGTCAGAAGCTATTTAATATGTATTTGAGTCAGGGGCGCCTGGGTGGCTCAGTAGGTTAAAGCCTCTGCCTTCGGCTCAGGTCTTGATCCCAGGGTCCTGGGATGGAGCCCTCTGTTGGGCTCTCTGCTCAGCAGGGAGCCTGCTTCTCTGCCTACTTGTGATCTCTGTCAAATAAATAAATAAATAAATAAATCTTTTAAGAAAATCTATGTATTAGAGCCAGGATAATAAATAAATCAACATACTAATGTGATTGGGAACGAGGTTCTAACTTTGGGAGAAGGGAGATAAAAATATGGAATGAGGTGAAGTGAAAGGAAGAATCATGTGATGTTAGCTTTGAATTGGAGGTTATCAGTATAAACTCTTGATAAAAAAAATTAATTTCCAGCCCCATCTCCTGAAAGGGCCTAGACAGTGACACCTCAGTGTAACATGTACCTTGAGCTCAGTTGTTGCTTTCTAAATACCATTTTTTCAATAAAAGGTAGGATTCCTTGAAAAAAATGACTCTGGGTCGATAGAAGTTCAAGATGCCATAAAGCAAACAAGCACTTTTAGAGACTGAGACCTGTCAAGAGGATACAGGAGCTAGCTTGAAGGAATTCTGACAAGAGGAATTTGGGGAAAAAATCAGGCATTCAAAAGAATAATGATGGTGCTGGATTATAACACACTGCATAAAAAATCAAAATATATTTCCTGAACAAGAAAAAAACCTGCCAGTTCATGAAAGCAGAGTGAATCCTGGAATTAGAAAAATCATTGTTTTCCCATTATGGTAATTGATTCAGGCAAGGATGATAAATGGATGATAAACCATGAGATGAAACTATGTTGCAGAACAGCATAGTCTAACAGTCTCAGGGAGGAGGTACCCCTGAGGCAGAGAAGTATGGCACACACCTCAATGGAATGATCTAGCTTCACATGAGCAGTAAGAAGGCAAACTGACATAATGGGATCCAGAATCTAGATAGTATTTCTGTGAAAAATGTTTATGCTGAGGACAGTTACTATAAGAGGCCATCAGCATCCTGACTCAAGACATAAAAAAATGGGGTGCCTGTGTGGCTCCATGGGTTAAGCCTCTGCCTCTGGCTCAGGTCATGATTTCAGGGTCCTGGGATAGAGTCCCACATCCGGCTCTCTGCTCGGCAGGGAGCCTGCTTCCTCCTCTCTCTCTCTCTGCCTACCTCACTGTCTACCTGTGATCTCTGCCAAATAAATAAATTTCTCCAAAAAAAAAAAAAAAAAGACATAAAAAATGTTGGAGAACGGTGTGCCCTAAAAATAGGTAAACTACAGACATGTTTTAAATTAAAATTTCCTTATTTTCACTTTCAGATATAACCTTAATTTTTACCCAAGTAATGAAGGTACATGTTCAAAAGGATTACCTAGTTGGGTCAGCACTTTAAAAAAAAAAAAAAAAGAAAGAAAAAGTCCCCTTTTCCTGCCTGCTCCTCACAGGCAACTTCAGTTCCTTTTGCTGACCATACTGACCTTCACACCTCTGGTGACTTCCTCACTACACACTCAGCGTTTCTCACTTAGAGCATTAGCTGTTTACTTCCCAAAGGGAAGGTGATCACCCAGGCCTCTCCGTCTTGCTGGGAAGCCCCACTACCACCATCGCTATATCCGTGCACTCTTCGAGGCCCCGTGCTATCGGTATCACCAAGCATGTTTAGAACAGTATCCAGTGTTCACGTAAGCAGGACTCTGCAGAAACCATCCATAGCTAGCCAGTGTTGTGTGTCTATTACAGTTGCATTTCCTTTCCTGAACATTTTTGTTTTCCTTTTGTCTTTTTTATTTCTTTATATTTATCTCTAATTCAACCATAAACTCTTCCCTATTCTGTAAATCTCTTCAGGTACACTCAAAGGAATTTGGAAGGTCCATCTTCTAGAAATTTCTCCACAGCCATATGCCCTGCTAATTTAGATGGTGTGATATACACAAAAATGTATAGCTCACTGGACTTCAAGGTGAACACCCTTGTAATTGCCACTCAGATAAAGAACTAGGCCTCTGCCCCATACAGCCCTTCTGTGTGATGTCTCCATCCCCAGCTCCTCTCCCCCAAGTAGCATGGCTCATAGAATAGTCACTTTCTTGTATTTCTGAAAGATCATTTTATCACCCAAATGTGTATCCCTGCAGACTTTAGTCTTACTCTTTTAAAAAAATTGTGTTTTTTTTTTTAATAGTCATCCCAACATGGGGTTCGAACTCATAACCCTGAGATAAAACCTAAACTGACATTAAGAGTTGGACACTCAAACAACTGAGCTATGCAGGTGCCTCTGAGATGGCTTAAGTCTCTTTTTTGCTCCGTAGATTACTTCTCCATTCCCCATTCCCCTGTTCTTCTGTTGAAGAACTGAACCGTTTGACCTTCAGAATTTTCCACAGTGTGACTTTTGCTGATTACATGTTCATAGTACCACCCATTAGGTCCCTCTGTCCTCTCTTTCTTTCCTTTTTTAAAAACAGCTTTATTGAGGCCCCTGGGTCTCTCAGTCATAAAGCATCTGCCTTTTGCTCAAGTCATCCCAGGGTGCTGAGATCAAGCCCCGTGTTGCCTGCTTCTCCCTCTCCCACTCCACTTGCTTGTGTTCCCTCTTCCGCTGTATCTTTTCTCTGTCAAATAAATAAATAAAATCTTTTCTAAAAATCAGCTTTATTGAAGTATAACTAATATACAATAACACATCCTTACTTGTACTCGTTTGATACTTTCTGCCATGGTCTGCACCCACGAGAAGAAAATAAATACTGCTATCGCCCCCCCAAAAGTTCCTTATGCCCCTTTGTAATTTCTCCCTGTTGCCCCTCCCTGTTTCCTTTGCAACCGAGGATCTGCTTTCCTTATTATAGGCAAGTTTGCATTTTATAAGATTTTATATAAATGGAATCATGCAATGTGCATTCTTTTTCTTTTGCCCTGGCCTCTTTCGTTCAGCATAATGATTTTGAGATTATCCCTGTTGCAAATTTTGGTACTTTCTTCCTTTTTTATTGCTGAGTGATATTCTATTGTGTGGATAGACTGCTGTTTGTCTATTCAGTCGTTGATAGAAATTTGGACTGCTTTCAGTTTGTGTCCTCTGTACTTCTTTCAGATTGGCAGCTGATCTGGAGATTTTGACCAGACTCAGCGTCAGTCTATAGGAGACACAGAATGTCTGGGTTCTCTCCTGTTGTGAGATGATAGCAATAGTTGCTTAAGGTTTACACCTGTTAATTCATGGGTGGGAGCCTGGGGAAGAAGGGCTGGTTGCGGAATGATGGAATTCTAAGTCTGCAGTTTATTTCTCATTTTAATTTATTTCTCATTTCTCATTTTTAAGTTGGAACACTCTTTAAAGCGCTACTTTTTGGAAGAGGGTGGTGGGGTATGGACATTGGGGAGGGTATGCACTATGGTGAGTGCTGCGAAGTGTGTAAACCTGGCAATTTACAGACCTGTACCCCTTGGGCTAAAAATACATTATATGTTTATAAAAATTTTTTAAATTTTTAAGTTAAAAAATAATAAATAAGTAAATAAAGCGCTACTTTGCCTCATCTGCTACTTGGTTGTCCTGTGGTACATCTCCTATGGGGTAGGGTAAATGCTTTATTCTTTCCCTTAATTTACCTGTTTTTAAGATATCCACCCCAGCTCTCATTTCTTTGAATGAAACCTGTTGTTTTTATTTTTCTGTTGGAAAAACTGGTTATCTCTTTGTTGCCTTTGTTTTGAAATTTCCAAGGATGTCTGTTTTCTTCCATCAAGGTGGGCACTGATGGACTCTAAGTCTTGAAAAACCAGTCCTAGAAAATGCTGGAGTCTTTTCTTTTATTTCTTCCCCTCCTGTTGGTTCTTTTTCTGTGACACCCATTATTGAGATTTTGCACCTGCTGGGTTGGTTCTCTCATGTTGCTCTTTATCTTTTTCTAAATTTTGGGGGGAATTTCCTGAATTTTCTAACTTTTATGTTCAGCTTATCATTTCTGCCATGATCATATTTTTACTTTCCAAGAGTACTTTCTCGTTTTCTGTTGTTATTTTAAATAGTCTCTCTTCTTGTTTCATGGATGTAGTATTTCCTTCCTGAAAACAGTGAGTTTCTAAATCAGGTTTTCTCCTAATGTTGAATGCATCTCTTTCCTCCAAGTTGTCTATTTCTTCTTGTCGGTTTGACTTTTCATAGTAGAGATTTTCTTTGAATGTCTGATGATCTTTGGATATGTAGTTCATATTGATCAATAGGGCATTATCTAGGCTATTTCCTTAGGGAAGACTCAAGGTCAGTACCGTCAGATATTTTTGTGATAATGGTATTCAAAAATCCAAGTGGGGAAAAGAAGACTGGAGAGGTCTCAACTTTTAATATGTGTGTTTTTCCTTGATCTCCCTCTTTTTCAGCATGGTATCCCTCCATTTTCAAGTCTTTCCAGAGTTTAGCTGGAGACCACCTAAATTTTACTCTTGCTGGAGGAGAAAACCTCTTATTCCATGGAGAGGCAGTCTCTGTTGCACTGAGACAGGGAAGGGATCTGGGATCTAATTGTTTGTCATTTGCATCCAATCCTGTTTTTAGCCCCACCTTTGCATCCCTTTCCAAACTGACCTGAGCAATTCCTGAGCATTTTGCAGGCTCTGAGGTAGAAATTAGGTTGCACTGTGCCTGCTCACCTGCTAGCTTTCTTCAGTCTGATATCAATATGTGTGGTTCATTTGGGGATTTTATTAAAAATGCAGATTGAGAGATGCCTGATGGTTAAACTTCTGTCTTTGGCTCAGGTCATGAGTCCAGGGTCCTAGGAATGAGCCCCACATTGGGCTCCCAGCTTGGCCAGGAGTCTGTTTCTCCTTCTCCCTCCGCCTCTCCCCCTGCTTGTGCTGTCTCTCAAATGAATGAATAAAATCTTTTTAAAAATAAATAAATGAAGATGCAGATTGATTCAGTAGGTCCAAGTTGGAGCCTGAAATTTTGTATTTATAACAAGTTCCTAGGTGATGCTGATGCCCCTGCCTCTCAGACCACACTGCATGTGGCAGGATGCTGTCATTCAACACTTGGCCATTCATTTTCCAGCCTCTGGACTGTTTTTGTGTTTTTTTTTTCCCCTGGTGTCTGCTATAAATTCTTTCATCGTTGGATGTTTTTGTCTTTAAAAAATTGATGAGAAATTTCAGACATACCTACAAAGAAACAGAATAACTATTAATTAACCTGTGGTCAGTCTTGCCTCATCTATACTCCCATCAACTCCCTCTCCGGCCAGACACATATTCTGTTATTTCGAAGCAAATTCCAGAGAATATTGCTCATCTGTAAATAATTCAGTATGTAGTTTTACAGGTTTTGAATTACCATAGAAGTTGTTTAGGGCTGCCACCTTCTTGGCATGTCCTTGCGTGATCTTTCCTCTCTGTGCACCCAGCCCCAGGGTCTCTTGTGTGCATCCAAATCTCCTTCTTATAAGGATACCAGTAAGATTGGATTAGGTAACCCCCCACAGGTGGCCTTATTTCATTTTAATTATCTCTTTAAAGGCCTTATATTCAAATACAGTCACATTTCTGAGATACTAGAGATTAGGGCTTCAACATAAAAATTTGGGGGACCACAGTTCAGCTATCGCAAAATACCATTATGATGCTAAAAATTAATAACTCATTAATACCCTCAAATTTCTAGGCAGTATTCTAATTTCCAGTTGTCTTATAAATGTAATTCTTTTTTAAAGATTTTATTTATTTATTAGAGCAAGACAGCGGACACAAGCAGGAGAAGCAGCAGGGAGAGGGAGAAGCAGGCTCTGCGCTGAGCAGAGAGCTGGATGTGGGACTCCATCCCAGGACCCTGGGATCATGACCTGAGCCCAAGGCAGACACTCAACCAACTGAGCCACCCCGGTACCCCATAAATGTACTTGTTTGTTTTGTTGAATTCAGATAAGTCTTACACATTGCATTTAGTTGATGTATTTGAAATCTCATTTAATCATTTGTTATTGATACAGTTTATTGAACATACAAGTTGTTTGTCCCAGAGAGTTGACCTCCATCTGGATTTTGCTTACTGTGTCTCCTGGGGCTATGTAACTTGTTCTTTTGTCCTCTGTTTTTTTGTAAGTAAGTAGTTGAATCTGCAGGCTTGGTCGGGTTCTATTCTCAGCAAGTCTACTTTCTAGACGGTGGTACATCCTTCCTTCTCGGATGTTAGTAGCTACTGATGATCATTGGCTACCTCCATTAATACATCAGGAGTTACAGAATGGTGATTTTCAAATTTTATTATTCCTTATTCATTTATTAGCATGCTTCTATAAAAGTAAACATCCCCTCACTATTCTGTCACCTAGTGGTACAGTAAGTTTAAAAATAAAAAAGAAGGGGGCACCTGGATGGCTCAGTGGGTTAAAACCTCTGCCTTTGGCTCAGGTCATGATCTCAGGGTCCTGGGATCGAGCCCCGAATCGGACTCTCTGCACAGCGGGGAGCCTGCTTCTTTCCCACCCCCCACCTGCCTCTCTGCCTACTTGTGATCTCTCTCTCTGTCAAATAAATCTTAAAAAAAAAAAAAAAGAAAAGAAAAGGCAGGAAAAAATACCTGTTAAAAATACCAGTTTAAAACATAGTGACTTGTTTCCCTCGTGTCTTCACGTGACAAATTAGGTTTGTTTATTTGTTTTAGAATCTGGTATAGACTCAATTTACTGTTTTGTGGCATTATGAGAGCAAGTAGAGGTAATTGCATTTGTTCAAACTGCCATCTTTCATTGGAAGTCATGTCATAATTTATATACCCAATTTCTTATTGTTGGATATTTAAATGAATTCTGGGCTTTCACTTGTATATCTAGTACTGTGAGATGACCATCCTTAAAAATAAATCCACTCATTTTCAGGGTACAGTTTGAATTTTGAAAAACATATTCTTTTGTTGAACCACCACCTCAATCCAAATATAGAACATTTGCATCTCTACAGAAAGTTCCCTGGTGCCCCTTTGCCCCAGCCTGGCTCCACATTTCCACAGACAGTCTGCCTGGCTCATGGATTTCTTTTGTTATTCTGGAATTCCATGGAATCTTGCCGTCTGTACTCTTTTGTGTCAGGTTCTTTTCATTCAGTGCATTTCTGAGATCTATGCCTGTGCAGCATATATCCTTTTTATTCATTCCTTCTTATTGCTGAGAAGTACATTATATGGGTACACTACAATTTGTTTATTCATCCTCCTATTGGTGGACATATGAAACATTTCCAGATTGAACCCATGGTGAACAAAGCTGCTACACACATTGGTGCGCACATTCTCTGGACATCTGTTTTCATTTCTCTTGGGTAAATAGCTAGGAGTGGGATTACTGGATGAAATGGTAATTGATGTTTAACATTGTCAGAAAGCTCCAGAGTGCTTGAGCAGTGTTTGAGCGGTCTGGTCATTCTGCTTCCTGGCCACACACATCCGGGCAGTCTTCTCAATGTTGCTGTTGTAGTGGTCTGTGGAAGCAGCGCATTGTGGTTTGCGTTTGCATTTGTGTCTGCTCAGTGTGTCTGTTTAAATCTTTGGCCCATTTTGCTAATGGACTAATTATCTTACTGAGTTTAAGAGTCCTTTCACATTCTGGATTCAAGTCATTGGTCTCATATTTATTGTATTTTCTCCCAGTCTGTAGCTTTCCTTTTCTTCTTCTTATAACTGTGCTTTTAAAGAGAAGTATTTCTTTTTTAACAAGCCCGCCTTTTCAATGTATGTGTGGATGTCCTAAGAAAAGCTTTGCCTACTTGAGTGGATTGGCTAGGATTCCCCCAAAATCCACGTCCACCTGGAATGCAGCCGTTTTGGGAAATGTTTTTTTTTGCAGATATAATTAAGGGGAGGTCATGTAGGATTAAATTAAGGTGGACCCTAAATCCAGTAGTGTCCTTACAGAAAGAGGAGAGGACACAGAGAGACACCGTAGAAGGCCCTGGAAAGACAGAGACAGAGGCAGAGGTGGGTGGTGTCCCGGAGGCCACGGAGTGCCAGCAGCCAGCAGAAGCTGCAAGAGGTGGGTAAGGATTCTCCTCCAGGGCTTCAAAGGGAGTGTGTCTTGGTTGACACTTTTGTCTTCTGGCTGCTAGAACTGTGAGAATAAATTCCTGTTGTTTTGAGCCACCCGGTGGTTAATTTGTTATGACAAGCTGAGGAATTGAATACATCTGCCCAGGGCCACAAAGATTTTCTTTTTTCTTCCAGATATTTTGATTTCATTTCTACATTTTTAAGGGTTTTTTTTTTTAATTTTTAAGTGTTTTAAAGTTTTTATTTAAATTCCAGCTAGTTACTGTGGTATAGTAATAGTTTCGGGTGTGCAGTACAGTGATTCAGCACTTCCAACAACATCCACTGCTCATCACAAGTGCACGCCCTAATCCCCCGTCACCTGTTTCACCCATCCCCCTGCCCCTCCACACATTTAGTCTTATCAGTTTTGAGTTTATTTGGGGTATGATGTGATGTAATCTTTCCCATATGGATATCCACTCTCCAGCATCATTTTTAGAGGAGGCTGTTCTTTCCCCCATTGAATTATCTTCCTTTTAAAAATCAAGTGACCATAAATATGTGGATTTATTTCTGAATCCTCTTCTGTTATTACACTAATTTATAGGACTATCTTATGTACCCTTATAACCAAGTCTTAAAATCAGGTAGTAGAAGTCCTCCAGCTCTGTTGTTCTTAAAAAACTGGCTCTACTCAGTCCTTTGCATTTCCATATAAGTTGTAGAATCAGCTTGCCACTTTCAACAAAAAGATATACTGAGTCTTCCAACCCATGGTATAGATCTTCATTGATTTAGATCTTCAATTTCTTTCTGTATTGTTTAAATTTTTAAATATTGTTTAATTTTCAGAATACTGGGCTTGCGTGAGTTTTGTCAAATTTATCCCAAAATGTTTCCTATTTTTAATGCTAATAAAATGTTCTAATTTCATTTTTCAGTTGTTTATCACTAGTGTTTAGAAATATGATTTTTTAAAAACCTGCAACCTGGCTGCCTGGGTGGCTCAGTTGGTTAAGCGCTGCTTTCAGCTCAGGTCATGATCCCAGGGTGCTGGGATTGAGTCCCACATTGGGCTCCCAGCTCTGCAGAGAGCCTGCTTCTCCCTCTCCCTGTCACTGTGCCTACTTGTGCTATCTCTCTGTCAAATAAATAAATAAAATCTTAAAAAAAACAAAAACAAAAACAAAACAAGAACCTGCAGCCTTGCTAAATTTACTTGTTACTTTTAGTAGCTTTATTATAGACTCTTTAGATTTTCTAAGTACATGATCCATGATTACAGTTTTACTTCTTTCTTTCAAATCTTCCTGCCCTTTATTTCCTCTTAAGGCCTTATTGCACTGGATAGGGTTTCCAAAAAACTGTTGAGTGTAGGGTGGATCTTGGGGGGGAAATGGCCACTCTTTCATCACTAAGCATGAGGTTAGGTGTAGGTTTTAGGTTTTTCGTAGCTGCTTTTTATCTGGTTGGCAAGTTCCTCCTTACTGTTTGTTTGTGGAAGTTTTAATCATGTTGGATTTTGTCAAATGCTTTATCTGTGTCGATTCAGATGATCATTACAGCTTTTCTCTTTAGTTTTCTTAAAATGTTTTTGCTTTTAGTATCAGGGTGATTTTGATCTTGTAAAAGAAGTTAGGAGGTATTTCTGTCTTCTGTTTCTTCCTTAAATGTTTAGTAGAGTTCATCTAGAGTGATCCTAGAACCTTTGCAGGAAGGTTTGTGGGAACCTAGAACCTTTGTGGGAAGGTTTTTAAATCCAAAATCACTTTCTTTATAGAGATCGTTAGGGATATTTTTTAATGCGATTTGGTCCCTTCAGAAATTTGTGTTCCGGGGCACCTGGGTGGCTCAGTGAGTTAAAGCCTCTGCCTTCAGCTCAGGTCATGATCCCAGGGCCCTTGGATCGAGTCCCTAATCGGGCTCTCTGCTCAGCGGGAAGCCCGCTTCCTCCTCTCTCTCTCTGCCTGTCTCTCCACCTACTTGAGATCTGTCAAATAAATAAAATCTTTAAAAAAAAAAAAAAGGAATTTCTGTTCCATGACAGTTATTAAAATTATTCATAGCAGTCCTTATTATCCTTTCAGTGTTTGTATGATGTGTGGTGAGGTCCTCTCTTTCCTAGTTTTAGTAGGTTCTTGCTTTGTTTGGCTGAAGTTTTATCAATTCATTGTTGTTGATGTTGTTGTTCCAAAGAACTAACTTTTGGTTCACTGGTTGTTCTGTTTGTTTTATAAACCTCTAAGAGAGCCTTCCTTTAGTTTACTTTGGGTTTAATTCATTCTTTTTTTAAGGTGGACACTTAGGTCAGTAACTTGAGACCTTCTTTTCCAATACAGACAAATATAAAGAAAATCACAACAAAACAATGTATTGGGAATTAAAACTGAATTTTTATTTTACCAATTTTCTGACATTTGCACTGTTGCTTTTCAAAGTTGTTTTCTACTATAGCTTTTTAAAATTGATAATAATACATGCTGTTAAAAATTTCAAGTTCTGTGGAAATGTGAGGATAGGCAGTAAGAAATAATCACAAAATCCTTGCAGCTTAATATGACAGATTTTTCTCACTTACACTGTACATCCACTGTGAGTCATCAAGGCTTTGCTCCACACAGTCACTCAAGGACCCAGGTTAAAGCCTCCACCATCTCGAGCTGTACCACCTGGAACACATGGCCACTCTATTAGCTGTAGCAGGAGAAGAGAACACTGAAGAGGCTTCTCCTCTGCAATTAAATGCTTGAGCCTCATAACCCTTTGGCTGGAAATACCCACATCATGGGCCCACCTAATTTTAAGGGTCAAGAAACTGAAATCTCCCTGTGGGCCTAGAAACAGAGAAGTAGGTAGGATTGAGCACTGTAATTCTATACTCCAGGAAAATGAGAGCATCTGTCATTCTACTCTGAGATAATCCTTACTTCCTGTCTTCCTTCCTGGCCTAGATGACCTTCTTTCCTCATGACCAGCCTTATTTTTGGGGTTGGTGGGAATTACTGCTGTAATCTGACTAATCATTGATTCATATTTTATTGTGTTCTACCTTTGAAACTCTTACGTGATTTTTACCAGTATATGAATGAGACTTGGAAAAGAGCAAATCAAGAATTCTTTGCTAGCTTCCTTAACAACATGGAAATTTCAAGTTTCTTTGTAAAACCTTGCTTTAGAGTATCTCTGAAAGACAGGCAAGTAAGTGGTAACCATGGTTACTTGGTTACAGAGTCCCTGCTGAGCTCAACATGGGGCCACAGGGCTCACTCAATCCCAGGAACCTGAGATCATGCCCTAACCAAACTGGATAGTGAGGAGTTTGGGGGTAAAGGGTGTTGAAAGAGCAGGCAGGATGAATTTTCACAGCATATAATTCTATAACTTGACTTTTATACCATGTAAATTGTTTTACCTATTTTAAAAAACAAGTTAAATAAAAACCAGTTTCCTGTATTTTCTTAACTTTCTATATTGAATTTCATTATACTATAAATGAATGAAAACATGTTTCTTTAAGTTATCAGAGTTGAGGGACATTTTGTTTTTTTAACTGAACTTTGACATATCAAGCAAGGACCGTATTTTGAAAAGTTTATGTATACTTACCTTTTGAAGGAATAAAATTACATTATCCACATAGATTAGTCCTTCGGGTGTCAGTAATCAATACAGTTACTTTTATTTTGAATGTCACCTTTTCAGAATTTTTTCACATATATAAATTGGGTCCCTTTCTTCATTTCCAGTTGTGAGTCAAGCCATAATGTCCCTTACTGAAGAATATGAGCTTTGAATTCAGACCTGAGCTTGAACTTCAGCTCCAACATTTATCAGTCATCCGCCCTCAGGAAATGTGCTTTACCCCTGCATCTGTTTCCTCATGGGGAAAAATATTTACCTTTTGGGGATTGTTGTAAAGGTGATTAGATAAAAGGTATGTAAACCCCTGAACAAGGCTCAGTACGTGATTTCTACTGTAGGTTTTCTCCATTCATTGGGATCAGCGAATCTAGTTGCAGTACTAATTCCATTTTCTGTACAAGAGTAGACCAGAATGTTAACTCTGCTCCTCTTTAAATACTTGCGTTTAATGCAAACGGTTCTGTCAGACTTCTGAGACGGTATAACACAACTCTTTGATTATAATAGTATGTATTTTTATTCTCGAGCTCTCATCATGTAACACAGGACTTTGCAAAAGCTGCATGATGTGTGATACCACAGCTGGTACAGAGGAGACATTCAGCTGCCTGCTATTGAGCTGAACACCAAAGCAGCTTGTGAAATGTGAAAAATGCCCCCTGCTCACTAAATTTTTCCTTTTGGGAAAATACAATAATTTTTCATTTAAAAAAAATGTTACTTATGTTACATGGCACTAGTGTCAAAAGGTCCTGAAACCAAATAGTTTGAGAACCACTAGTTTAGACTCTGAAGCCTAAGGGCAGAAACTGCAATGCCAGCAAGACTTGTTTAAATAGATGCCATGTGATATGTACCCATGTCTCGGGGTCTTTGGGGGCTTCCACCTAAATGTATCCCATCTTCTTATCCCTGGAAAAAAAGAATATAAGCAGTTAATTACTGGCTTTAATCCCTCAGAAAGTTAGTTTTTCTAAGCAGAGAGTTGGAGCCAGTTAGTTATACTGAATCCCACAGTGGCTGCTCTTAATGGTGGTTGTTTATGTTTTCTCTCTTTCGCGCAGAGCTTAGTCACATGGCATCTGGAATGCCACGTACCAAAATCAAGATCCCTAAAGGATGTAAAACTGAGATTATCAGCCAACAAGGACCTACTGGAGAAAGCAGAGTAAGTAAAGCATTGTGTGTTGTCAAGAATTGTCTGTTTGTTTTAAAGATTTTATTTATTTGACAGAGAGAGACAGATTACAAGTGGGGGGGGCGCCAGAGGGCGAGGGGGGGGCCTCCCGCACGGGAAGCCTGGGCTCAACTCTGAATACAATGAGGAATAGTGGGAACAAGGAGCCAAGGAACAAGGTGGAGGTTGGTGGGTGGAATATTACCATCTGCTTTCTATCTTCGAGTTTCAGAATGATGATCCCGCAGCAAAATGCTATCCTAAATTTCACTGACAAAAAGAAAGCTGGGTGGGTCTGGAGTCAGAGTGAAACTGGGTTAACAGCTATCGGTAATTATTAACTGAGTATTCCTCTCAGGCTGCTATTTTATCCTGCATTTTGGTTCTGGTAGATAAAAGTACTTTTCTATCTCTACAAGTTATTAAAACCCATACTTTTATAGAAGTAGTAATTTATATGTAACATTTTGTTTATAGAGCAGAGAGTTCTGGACCATGTGGATCTTAAAAAATGACCGAAGTGTACACATTAATTCTTTCTGATCATATTCTGTATTATGAGAAATATAAATTCCTATTAATGGACCCTTGAACAACACAGGTTTGAAATGCAAAGTTCCCCTTAATGCCGATTTTTTCCAATAAATACGGTACAGTGCTATACATGTATTTTCCTTATGGTTTTCCTAATATTTTCTTTTATCTAGCTTACTTTACTGTAAGAATACATCATATAACACATGTAGAAAATATGTGTTAACTGACTTACTGGTAAGGCTTTCAGTCAACAGTAGGCTATTAGTGAAGTTTTGTGGGAGTTAAGTTATATACAGATTCTTTACTATACAGGGCCCTTATCAGTACCTTTTACTGCTTCCTTGTTCAAGGATCAACTGTAATTATTTGAGAAATGATTGGATTAAATTAGTTCTTTGAGAATAAAGTTTTTGTGTTTGTTTTTTTTTTAAGACTTTTTAAAGATTTATTTGACAGAGAGAGAGACCAGGCACAAGCAAGGGGAGGGGCAGAGGGAGAAGCAGGCTCCCCACTGAGCAAGGAGCCTGATGTGGGACTCAATCCAGGACCCTGGGATCATGACCTGAGCCCAAGGCAGCCGTTTAACAGACTAAGCCAGCCATGTGCCCTGAGAATAAAGCTTTAGTAAAATTAGACATGGCATCAGGTTTTCTTGTGATTTTTCCTTACAGGGATGGAAGCTAAATTGAAGCAGTGTTTTATCGTATGTACTTCAGCAGATCTTCTGCAGTTCAGCTAAAACCATGACTGCTCTTTCTTCAGAGAACTGCTCTTTTCAATACCAGTTACATCAAGCAAATCAGCCTCTAGATGGTAACTGTCTGCTATTCTTGATTATACTTGGGAAAATATTACTGAATATCCTCACACTAGGAATGAGAAGAAAAATCAGCTATCAAAATTTTATGGAATATTTTTGCATTTCACTAGCATTCATCGATCTTTTACTTTTAGTAAATATTTCCATTATATTCTATTTCAGGGATTTTGTAGTTTTAGGCATTAGGTTTACTAAATACCACATTTGCCTATTTACTCAAATTATTTCTTTCACTTACGGCTTTCTGCATTATCCAGTTTTCCTGATAGCTTGTATAGATTATTACCTGAATTTCTCTAAAACCACAAAGCTTGCATTTAAGTGTCAAAAACTATTTTATTTCTTTATAGTAATTTTAATTTGGATTTCAGTCCTTGCTTATGTTTTGGGAGATCCAGCTATCTACCAAAGCCTGAAGGCACAGAATGTTTATTCTTACCAGTGTCCTTTCTACATTAGCATTCAGAGTTACTGGCTGTCATTTTCCATGGTGGTGATTTTGTTTATGGCTTTTCTAACCTCTTGGTCAGAAGTTATTGCCTTGGTACAGGCTGTTAGGATGACTTCCTATATGAATGAGACTATCCTGTATTTCCCCTTTCCATCCCATTGTGGTTATACTCTGAGCTCTAAAAAAACGCTCTTGCCCAAGTTCATTATCTGTTTTCTCGGTACCTGGTTACCATTTGTACTACTTCAAGTAATTATTCTTTTACTTAAAGTACAGATTCCAGCATATATTGAGATGAACATTCCATGGTTGTACTTCATCAATAGTTTTCTGATCGCTACAATTTATTGGTTTAATTGTCACAAGCTTAATTTAAGAGACATTGCATTACCTGTGGATCCATTCATCAACTGGAAATGCTGCTTCATTCCACTTACAATTCATAATCTTGAGCAAATTGAAAAGCCTATATCAATAATAATTTGTTAATGTTGTCATGTTAAAACTAATTAAAACTGACAACTACAGTAATAATCATAATTTTACAAACGGGAAAGGACAAAGACTGAACTGAACTCTGAAGCTCTACTCCCCAGGCCCACCTTACATACCTTTTCAGAATGTGTCTTTGGGGCTATGGTAGCAAAACCAAATAATTCCAAGAGAATTTTGTTATACTGGTTCAGAAACACTGCATGTTACCAATATTAATTTAACACAAAAGTGAAAATAGTTAATACTTGGCCATACTGATTTCATGTTACCCAAAAAACTACCGGATGCAAACATGTTATGTAAATCTGAGATTTTCTGCCAATACTATACAAGTGTAAATAAACATTTTTATTGAATTCAAAGCAAGAAAATCAAGATCATTTTGTTAAAATTATTTGGTGTAAATATTCTTTTAACATAAAGGGAAGATCAACTCAATTTAAATTTAGGTAATTTTCAAAAATATATCTCTGTTTTTAATACAGATAATCCTGGAAAAAAGTTTTTAGTTGCTCACCCTACAGAACTGGGAGTAGTGACTAAGTCTCTTTCCATGACATACCAGATTCATTTTCACTTATAACTTGTATGTCACATACTTGCATGTCAAATTGTAATCACATGGGCAATGTGTCCCACTGAAAAGTAAATGAGGATTTCTTATCCTCAGCACTGCTCACATTTTGGGTTGGGCAGTTCTGTGTTGTGGGAGACTGCTCCGTGCACTGGAGGGCGTTCAGCATGTGCCTTCCCTCTGCCCAAGACATACCAACAAAAACGTCTTAGACACTGCCAAACCTCCCCTGGTGGGCAGAACTGCCAGAGTAAAGCCACCTCGATGGCAGAATCATCTGAAGTCACTTTGTTCAACTACGTAGATACTGTCTGTAACTGTCACTATTTCTAAACTTGGTCCCCTCTGCTTCTCTGGGTTACTTTCCCTCTGACTATCCCACTTTCTATCTGGCCATTACCTAGGACTGAGATACTTTAAAATATACTGTACTTAGTTAGTAAAGATTTACACTCTGCAGAGTTTTGTAAATATTTCAAGGCTCTCATAAGCTTAAAGAAAAAAATTATCCAATAGACCAGCCAAATGGAAGAGGCTTTTATTTGTAAAGAAATGAACTTACAACTGGTCTACAATATATTATTGTAATATAAACAATATAAATAAATGATCCTGTAGGCCCACTAACCTTCCATCCAGACCCACATGAAGCAATGTTAACAACAATATTCTGTGTGAAAATGTGCAGGTAACAAAGGTGCAATTACAAGCAAGGTTAAGCAGCAGAGTATAAGGTGCTTTAATTGAACAGTTAATGTTGCCATCAACAAACATCTGAATGCTCAATTTTACTTCACTGAATACAGACACAACAAATAAGAAAATCTAAAATTCATACACATGCTACTTGTTAATATGAAAGTGCTTTCTCTTTTAAAAAAATACACCAAATGGACAGTCTTTTTACATAGATCATGTTGTGCTCTTATAATGCAAAATTAACTTCATTTTCAGGTTATACATTTTAAAACTGTAGCTATAGACACCAATCTAGGAACGCTAATGCTAAGAGTGCTAAAACTATTTCATTTCCTGTAAGGAGGACTCTAATACAATATCCAATGGAAAGAATACATCTATATATAATCTAACATCTGTTTTCTGAAAAAGTAAAAAAAGGTTTCCTTTCCCCTTGGTGATGCTTTGTTCAACCTGGGTAGATGAACTTTTGAGGTCTTAGTAATATGAAACTCCTATTTTAGAACAATGGGAGGAACCAAAAGGAATTTAAAAATCAGTTAACATGTGCTTGAAGCTTCAAAAAAAAAAATTACAACAATTTGCCTTTGTTAAGTCAACAAAGTAACTTTTTTTTTTTTAACAAGAAGACAAAAGCAGTGATTTAATAGAGGCCTGAAATGCCCACCCTCGCCTCTCCCATCAGTACACCTTTGCACACTGTGTCTACAACTCCAGCCTTTTACCACAGCTCACTCCTCACTCTGAGGATAGTTTTTAGAACTCATTTTCACTTTTTTTTTTCCTATGGGAAAAACAAGATCAAACTTCTGAATGAGGTGACTGGGAATCTAATTTAGTATACTAGCAATCAGAAATCTAAAATTATACCATCTTTGCACACTCCATTAGCTTTTTAAAATTTAAAAATGCATATACAAGAACTATACAATAGATATTTTAACAGCATAAAATACTTGAAAACTTCGGTAAATTAAAACATTTTAAAAGTAAATTTTAACCAAGACCATGGCAAATTTTAAACCCAGACTATCTGGTTACTTGGATGTCAGTGTTCTATTTTCAATCCGTTTTAGATTCTAATCTAACATGTACTGGGACACTTTCCTGCTTTAAAAGCTGCAACTATGATGCACAAAAGATCTTTTTTAATAGCAGATATTTTTATTTTGAGGGGTGGAAAAAATTATTTTCATTTGATATCTTTATGGAGAATGCTAGCATGATGTTAATCTGTATCATTGGATCAACAGGAATTAGAACATCATTTCACAGAACCCCCAAGTGGTAAGGAAACTTTACCCAGTTACTCAATGCCATTCAGTATTTATTCCCCAAACAGCTGTCAGTTCAAGCATCGAATGTTTTTTTGTTGACCAGTACTGCATTTTAAAGGAAACCCATTTACTATGTAATACATGTGTGCTTTTTAAAAAGTAGATATTTGTAATAACAGTAAATTTGTGTAATTTCTTGCTTTATCAAAAAAAGACAATAAAAAACAAAACTATTTAGCGATCCCCCTTGAGACTTTTCAGTTTGAGAAAGTTATTCCACTGTCAATACTGGGTGTAAAGCTTTTGTAATTACAAATATATAGTAAACCAGCACCAGCTTCTTTCTTTGTATTGTTCTGTCACACACCCTGTATAGCAACACCTCTGGAATAGATTCAAGTGTCAAAATAATTCTGAGAAATAATGGGCTGTCACAACAGTCTCAAAATGTTAAATCCCTATCAGGTACCCTTGATTTTGTAACCTTATCAGGTGTATGATTGACTGTGATCGGTATGTGAAATGTGTTTTAGGAATAGTGCTGTGATTCACTCAGACCCTTTAGATAGAGCTTAATACTTTAACCCAGTGGATAAAAATTTCCCCTAGTTCCAGCTTCACATTCAGTACAGCAAGTAATAATAATAATAATGTCCATGTTTGTTTAAAGCCACAATTAGAATTTTGTTTGGGAAGATTCTGTGTACTCATTACCAGTTCCTTAAGTCATGTATACCATGTAAGTGTTCACACGGTTTGCTAAATGAATGGATGAGTGCATGAGTGACAGTGTTCATATGTGTTCATATGTTCAGGGTGAACTAGTAGGAAGCATTTAGAAAAATGCCCTCATTTGCTTGTCTGGACAATTTTTCTTCTCTGCTTTAATCTGTAAGAGAACAAAGACTGCCAGTGACCCAGGAAATGGACACTTAACAAGTATCTTTTATCAAAAGCTCTTAGTATGAAATGAACCAATAAAAAGGGGAAAAGAATTAAGTAGAAACAACTTGAAAAACACCCCCTTATGTGGCCTAGAATCATAGTTTTAGAGCCGGAAGGTGCCTTAAAGAGGATTTAAACCAAAATCAGCCTTTTGAGTAGTAGAGGCTCCATAATGTATATTCAGGAGACGGAACAGATTAAAGGCTAAGGAAGGGCTGAAGGTGTCACACACGCTAAGTCACTAACAGCAAGTAAAACTCCCAGCCCCCAACCAGCACTTTATCTTCATTCATCATGTTAATTTAATGATTATGTTCATCTATTATTGAGTACTGAAGTAGACTATTTAGTACTATCTAAAACAAAAAGAATTAAGACTTTAACCACACATTCTAAACAAAGATTTTAAACAATGGACACTTCTGGTTTGCCTGAGGCCAAGACTAAACCCAGTTCCTTCTTTCTCAAGCTGGTTGATGTTTATTACACTATCAGCCCCACCACTACCTTACACACACCAACTTCCTCACCTCCACAAAAAGCTGTACAAAAAAGCTCCACAAAACATGGATTTAACACTGATAATATTCCCTAAAGCATAACTTTTAAGCCAATAAATGATGGCTACAATCAATCCTTAAGAAGATTACTGGAGTCAATTTAAATAGGTGGTCTAAAAGGACTTACTAAATTACTCTTATATTTAAAGCTATGCCATGTTAGCATAACAGTAGTTTAAATTTATATTAAGTTCTTTTTTCTGACTTAAAATTCATCACTAGACTTCTTTTCAACAATACATTTTAAAACCTTTGTACAGGTTTTCTTTCTATGGATTCATACTGACGCCATCAATATCACTGAGAGCAATTCTACTTTTCAGAAGCAGTGGGAACAAATACTTCTCTAGTGCACCCTCTTCTCCAACATCTGAGATGACAACTGTCATCTTTAAAATTAATGTTCACAAGCTATAGAAAAAGAAAAAATGAACCATTCATGGAAAAACCTATCCTAAACGGTCCCCAAAACATGGCACTTACAAGGTGTGTGTTCATGGGTTCGAGTAGAATGGGGTCTTCATTAGAGAAGCTGGGCCTCAGATCTGAGGAGGAGGGAGACCACTCCCTTTAATGTCTGCAAGCTCAAGTGAAAGTTCAGAAAAAGCCAAACACTGCTCTGGAAAATGATGCTAATTTGCATTAGTGCTTTATAACGTTCAAAAAAAGCTTTCTCATAGTATTACTTTAAAATAGATTAAATAAGCTCTAAAAATAATATGTAAAACTTTAAATTTTTAAAAATTAAAGAAACTTTTTCCAAAGAAGATATTGTCAACATTTTTTTTTTTAAATTGAAGAAATGGCTTGTATTGCTGCTATGAAGGGAACTATATAGTGGTACATATTATGAACTAACAAAAAAAGAATATCTTCCCAAAGAACTTTTTTTAAGATGTACAGCTTATAGTAGCTTTAAATTAAACTTTAGTAAGACTGCATATTTATTTTTCTAATACTGTATTTGTGCTTATCTAAATTGAATCACAATCTTTAAGAGGAAACCAAATGCTCTCAAATAGATTCATAAAATACCAATATTGATGAGTGAATTGAACAGTTCATTTCATAATCCACACTACTGTGCATTAAAGAAACAGAGGTAGGCTTCCATTGAAATCCATACTAATAAAGAAAAAGCTACCGCTCTTTAGTCACCCAATTCCTGGATACAACCTAAAAAATAAAATACTATCTTAAAATGCCTTTGTAACAATCTGCAAGGTTGATTCAACTGTGGTATATGAAAATGGATACTCTCCTCTACAATTCCAGTAACTCAATTATAAATTAACCTGTGAGTTTGACAGATATTCTCTAAGTACAATAGCTGTCACCTTTAAAGTCAAAATTCACTAACTTATGTATCATTGGAACTATTTATTAATAGTTCTTTTAGGGACAGGAAGTCCTCCTAAGGGCAGGATCACTTGATGGAGAAGGAAGGAACAAGAATGATTACAGATGAATCTTACTGCTGTAACTGCGATTCAACCATTGCACTGTATTATTTTGAACCACTGAAGGCCATAGCAACATTATACAACCTCACTCCGTTAACTGTGCTATCCCCTTGGGTCTGGGATGCTTTTCCTCCTTTTGTCTCCTCCTCCACTTCCCTGTCCTTCCCCCATGGTGCACAGGAAACAGACTGAACACTGTGCCCAAAGGTTTCACTGAAACATGACTGTTAGATATTAAAAACTCCTGCCCCAACTGCCTTCCTAATATTAACCCTACTACCAAACCCTCTCTAAGGACTTTCAGATGAAGGTGTCTAAGAAGTTTTCCCACAGTTCCCTCCTGACTAGAACAGGCTTTTAGAGGGAAGCAGTAGGTGAGGCCCTTTGAGGCTGTCCACTCAGGCTCAGGCCCACCGCACCCAGGCAGCATGCATTCCTACCAGTCGTTAAGGATGAGGATCTTCAAACCACAAGATAGAAGCACAGGTTTCTAGATTAAAATGTCTTTACAACTTCTTAACAGTGTGTCCAACCGGGATTTCAGCTACTCAGTATGGCTGTGAGGATAGCATCACTCACATCCATCGATCATAGTTTATTCTTTCCAAAATGGTATACACACATGTAAACATGTAAACACAACCCTATCACACTTAGGCTGCGATGGTACCAGAACACTGAGAATGTAAATAACAGGACTTTATAACATTTAACTGAACAAGTCTGTGATCTGGGACACTGGGACAGATTTCAGTCTCAGACTGGTAACTGAGTATATGTCGGACAAGAATTTCACACTAGCTCTATGAGGATTAGCTAGGTCGAAAATTATTCAAAGGCATGGGCACAACAGTACTTACTTCATACAGTTCTAAGTAAGTGTTTAAACACATTAGGAAACAAAAACAAACAATGGGCTATCTAAAAAAAATCCTTTCTATTTAAAACTAGGTAAATCATGAATATTCAAAAGTGCAGAAATCTGTTCAGTGTCGAAGTGGGATAAACAAAGTGGCAGATCTTTTGTCCGCCTCTCTCCCATGCTAAAGCTTCTTCGCTAATGTCTTCTCCCCGTTCCACCTTCCCTACTCTGTGACAACCCTTAAGCTAAGACTAAGAAAAACATCTGTTTAGTGATATCACAGCAAATTAAAAGTATCATCCTGGAAATAGTTACATGCCACTTAAAAAGGGACAGGTTTACAGACAGCACTCTGCCTTAATCAATAGTGATTATATCCAAGCTGCATGGCTTGTCAGACACATGCCTACACCAGGCTTGATGAAAATTCGTGTCATGTAAAAAGTTTACAATCCAGCTTTCTCAGTGTGTTTATTTTTTTAGGAAGCCAAGGCTTAAAGCAAATAAAAATCGAGATGTGGAGGTTTTATTTCCCTCAATGGGAAAAGAGTGCATCAGTTTAAACAAGTCAGAAAATGCAAACTTAGGTAGCAGAAATAGGAAGAACTTCCCATGTGCCCTTTTGTCATTCTTTCTCCTCAGTGAAAATCCTAAAACAATTAGTCGCATGAAGGAAAAAGAACACTCTCCCCACCTAATTCATACCAGAACTGTGCTTAGAACGTAGGAGAGAGGTGCATGCCCAGTGTTATCATCCATACCCATCATATATAACTGAAGCTCTGATTTTAAAGTGTCTAGAAAGAAACAGATGCATCAACAGGGAAAACTAGCAGTTGAGCAAATGAGCCATTTCTAAATAAAATAGCTCACTTGAAAAACTAAGTATATTTTCTAGGTATGTTTTGAGTGAGGACAAGAGAAGATCTGGACTACTTTTGAGATTTACAAGATTTAAGATTATAAGGTGCTCTCATCAAATGGAAATCCCCCTTCCTGTAAGCTTTCTTGGATATTTAACACAGTGCTAGGTACAGGGGCTTTCAGTTAGTATCTAATGACTGATACAAGAAAAGGGAGTAAATAAAAGGAGAACCTATACATACTTCAAAGTAAATACCTTAAAGGCTATAGATAATATAGTAATGGGAGATACTCATTATTGCTAGGGGAGTCTATCCCCAAATAATCAATTGCTTGTGGATTATCTATGAAAAAGTTTTACTTCCAAAGGGAGATTTTCCATTGTGCCCTCCACACCCCCCTACAGTGGACCATCTCCTACTAATGCTCAGCCTATACTTGTGTTCTGAAACTGGAAGATGACGGGGGAAAGTCAAGCATATGACAACTCTGTCGTAACGATAACTGCTAACAAATGAAAACTAATTATAGAGTACCTACCTTTCCTTGAAACTTTAATCCAGTTAAAAATGTGATATAAAGAAATATGTGACGTAGACTACAGCTATTGTAGGTCTGGAACATGAGCCTTACGCTATATTACACCTTCTAATCCTACATGTAACTATCAGTAAACATCTTTTTTTTAAAACATTACTACACAAAAGAATCCCACAAAGCATACATTCAAACAAGAGGCATCTAAAGATTAAAAAAATTACCCGCTGTATTTTTGTATAAAAATAATCAACATTCTCTAATGTACACAAAGCCAAAAGATAAATATCTGTGATGTCTTTAATGACATCTTTAGTCCTCTACTAGCTCAACACAATCTTTTTGAAAAGAGCAGTGACAATGACTGAAACCCATGGACTCTTCCCCACTTACTGAACTTCTGCCAAGTATCTGTGTATGTTCCTTCCATTTTAAAACATTTCTGTCGTGTGGCAAAGATTAAAAAAAAAATTTTTTTTTAATGTCTAGGACTATAAGGCTCTCACAGTTCCCACAACAATTCTGTTTTATTGTCATAATTCTGATTATTTAACTATTTAGTGAAAATTTTTAATTTAAAATTTTTTTTCCCTAATATACATACAAAATTAGGTCTGATAATCCAAGAGATACTACTTGGTGGGTACTTTGTAGGAAGCATGCAAGAGTTTAGTCAAGGAAAAAGGAATGTGTATTCTAGCTAGACCCAGCATGTTTAAGGTTAGAAAAAAATCCAAAGACCAACCACGTATCCACTACAAACTTCTGTCAGGCCAAGTAAGCTTGGACTACTTGTAAAGGCTATGCACTGGTTCATAAAGTATAATCACAGTATGCCCTCATCAGTGCAGAGGAGCAGGTATGAAAGATAATTAATTTGAAATCTGTACTTTCTGAGAGTCAAATTATTTGTATGCTAGTCCTTATTTTACGGGTCAATTCAATGGACTTTCCCCTTTTTTCTAGAATGGGTAAAATTAGGAAAAATACTTGAACATCTGCTATCTGAAATACTTCGACTGTATCATGTATTCCTTATTGTGCCCCATCTTTTCAAAATATTCCTTTGGGTAAAAAAGAGCAACATTTACCACTCCTCCATCAGGTTTCCGAACTTTGACACTACTTGGTATTTTGGACCCAATAAATCTTTGTTTTGGAGGACCATCCCGTGAACTGTGGGATATTTAGTAACGTCCCTATCCTCCATGGCCTAGATGCCAATAACAACCCTACCCAGCCTCTCCAAGCTATGACAACCAAAATGTCCCTAGACATTGATAAATGTCCCCTGGGGAGCAACACTGACTTCTGCTGAGAGCCACTGCTCTAAATGTGCAAAAACTAAGAGGAAAACCAACTTTCTCAGCCACACTAAATTCTTAGTCAAGTTTGGAATAGAAACCAACTCTTCTGACTTCCAGATCAGTATAATTCATGCTAGAATGCAGTCCCTTTTTATAGACAAAGCAATTGTCTAACAGACATATTTTTTTAAAATGCACACTGATAGCTCATTGCATACAATTCCAGTCACTGGACTCCTATACTAGTCCTAAATTACTCCTAAATTATATCTCTCATGACAACCTATAGAAAACTTACAGGGTAGAAAAATGTATAAGAAAACCGAATCAAAACAGGAGAAATGTAAATCATTAAATTATTTTTAAAAGGATTCTTTATATTAACGATAAACATCACCTTTAAAAAATTATCTAGTATAACATGTTTCTTTGAAAAATATCATGGCCCTCTATATCAGTCTTTCATTGTTGCATGTAACCTGTAAAATCAATCTTACCAATGTAGGCTACTTATGAAAATGTATGATGAATCATATCTGTAGAAGAAATGTCAGCTTTTGATGTGGAGATTCCAATGTGCTTGGCTATCCACCACAATATATGATAATATTCTAGGCCAACTTGCGCCTTTACCTTACAAGTCTGTTTAAGAAGAGTAAAAACCGCTGTTTTCTCACAGCCTCATGATCCTGTTAAGATTCCTTCAGAGAATTGATGCGTGCACAGATCTTTAAAGCTGGGCCTAATTTGATATTCATTGCACTCATAAGATGGTCTTCTTTTAGCAAAAGAAGGGCCTGTCCATCAATCTCCTGTGCTCTGAACTCATCTGCAATATCCTGGCAGCCTGGAATTGATTAGAGGAAGGAAGTTAGCCTTAATATATAACAATTAGATGTTACTTCTATCAGTCACAGTTATGTTCTCAGTGGGTCTGAGTATCTGAAATACAGGCTGAGAAACAAATGAAATTTATTTATGGTAGTCTTGGGTTCACTCCTGAAGAACAGAGTATCTCTTGGCATTCTGAAAATAAAAATTAATTCAAAATTCAAGTAAAGCAATTTACTTGGAATTCTTGTTCTAAAAATATTATTATTATAGAAATAATTAGAGTCCGTAGAAATGTAGATTTATCAGTTCAGATATAACATACCTTGACAAAAAAGACAGTGGTATCACCTCAAAGCAGGCCACACATATAACAAGTTTGGATTAACTAGGTACTATACCTCATGAACTTTTCTTTGATAATATGCCCTTCACATACAGGTGTAGAGAAATAAAATACAATGTTCTGTCATTTGAGTAACCATTTAGAAATATTTTTTCAAGTACCAGAGTACCACTTTCATTATCATTTGTACCTTATTCTAATTTTTAACTTTGAATTGTCAAGTACATGTAGTACAACATTTTTATTTTTCACTCATGAAAGAACCAAACCAACAAGATCATAGTATCAATGTACTGCAATGCTGCTGAAATGTATTGCACTTCTTGACTTGTAATACCAACTTCAAATCACTGGATTTGTCTCCACTTTTGATAAAAAAACAAATTCCCACTGAAATTATGAACTTGCCCCCTCATCTCTTGCCAAATAATATCTGATCTCTCAGTGTAAACCAGGTGATTTAGCAGGTAACAATACTTAACATCTACTTCAATTTCAAATGTTTTTACTGTCTACCAAATTTTCCACAGCCAGGTTATTCAATCAACTTCCCCGCTAATAATAAAGAAACAACCAGGGAAGGTAATGAGTTAAGGAACCAAGAAAGGAGAGAATGCAATAATGGGGAAGCTTCCTTATGAGAGACAGTGAAATTATAAAACTGAATTTAAGAGTAAAAACTAACAGCTTCAAGTCTATTTTATTCAAATCAGCATTCTATGAGAAAATAAAACAGTAACAAGTAATGGAAATGGTTACATTACACCACTGGAGAGCACAACTTTGCTGGAGTGATTATCCTTTCTACTGCAAATGTGTCACCCACTTGCTTACATAAGATAATAATGTCATCCCTACAACCCGGGGACCAAGCACAAAGCATTGTTAGGTGCTAGATACATCCATTTCTGCGTAAGTCAAGGACTGGGTAAGTGAATAAACAAACAATAAACAAAAACAGGATCTGCTACAGAGGAGCTATTTGTAAGAGTGATACACTTTCTTCTGTCTTCAGCTGTACGGCCCTCTTTTCTCTCCGTTATTTCTTTTCCCATCTTCTCTGTTAGTTGTTTCTTTACTGTTTCATATATATAGCAACCAGCTTTTCAACTTCTCTACTTTAATTTCCAGACTTAAAAACTGACACTTCAAAAGTACCCTAAGCAGAATGTTATGGTTTTTGCCCATTATATTATATTATATTATACAGTTAAAATGGGATTACTCACCATAGAAAAGCTCCCTTTCTTTTCCCAGAGGTAGCTCTCAAAACTGGGCAGACAAAACTGACTAATCTTGCATCTAGTTGTGACTTCATCCTTCTTTTTATGAAAGAACTAATGTTCTTCTCTCTTCAGTCTTATTTACAAGAACACAGGAAAGAAAAGAAGAGAGAGAAAGACAGGGCGGGACTTACTTAGATTCAGAAAACAGGAGCAATGAGAAGTAATGAGGACTGTTAAGAGCTACATTTGGGAATAGAAACAAGGAGTTTTCCCTAAGGAAATATATCACATCTGTTGTTCCTCTGTACTGGGAGATCCCTCTTCAAATGTCTTCTTGTGATAAGTAAATGTATTAGTAAAATGATAAAGAACAAAAAATGTTTCGGGAAACAGCATGATCGTGGAGGAACGCATTATATTCAGAATTTTAGATCACAACTTCCATAAGCCAACCACAACAAAGATTAGTTATACTATACATTAGTATAGAAATGAAAAAATAAAATTACTTTAAAAAGAAAAGGGGGGGAGCACGGTGGCTCAGTAGGTTAAAGCCTCTGCCTTCGGCTTGGGTTGTGATCCCAGGGTCCTGGGATTGAGCCCCACATTGGGCTCTCTGCTCTGCAGGGAGCCTGCTCCCCCCGCCCTTCTGCCTGCCTCTGCCTACTTGTGATCTCTTCAAATAAATAAATAAAATCTTTAAAAGGGGGGGGGGGCAAAAGCAATTATTTTTCTGAAACTCATTTCAAGAAAAATGAATTTTCAAAAAATATTTAGATGCTCAAGGTATACTAAGCTAGAAATTCAATGAGTTTCTGACATTAGAATCTACTTCTCTAAAATGACGGTGCCCCAGGATCTCGTACAAAACATATCCCAACTGCAGCAACCAGCCAGCATTGCTGGTTTTATGTCACCAGAAGCAGCTATCCAGATGGGCACGGACCTCAGCAACTGAATGAGCCCCAAATGAATTTTGCAATGTCCAGTCATTTTTCCAGCTAAACCCAAAACCAAACACTCTGCATAGAAATGATCTCAGTAAGGCTGGTTAAAATATATCACTTGCCACTTAATATTACATAAGAAACAAGTCCTAATATGAGTATTATGAAATCCAACAGTCATATGTTTTTAGGTGAATTCCTATTTTATATGCCTACAGAGAAACCAAATCTACTAGAGATTCACAAATTAGTAAGTACAGAATAAAATGACCTTTGCACTGTAACGAGTTAAGAAGATAACTGCAGTTAATTGAGAATAATCATTCCCATAGAAAACCTTTTAACGCACAAAAGTTAGAAGAAAATATATATATTTTTTAATTTAGAGAGAGAGCATGCACACGTTGGGGTAGGGAGGTGGACAGAGAGGAGGAGACAGAATCTTAAGCAGGCTCCAATCTCAAAACCCTGAGATCACAACTTGAGCCAAAACCAAGAGTCAGACACTCAACTGACTGAGCTACCCAGGCACCCCCAGAAGAATGTAATTTTTCACTGTGGTAGCAACTCTGAGATTGAATACACAGCATACAGCTCTAATATGGTCCCGGCAGGATGGTTCACAAGATGGCATTATACAAAGAAAAAACTCTATAAGTAAATATAGGTGCCCTGATGAAAGAGGGATGCCTGTCTCAGCTGGAAACAAAGAAAATACATGAGATTACAAAATATATAAGCTTGTTCATTCTATGAGAAAAGGTTGGAAGCAGACTACATGGGGGAAGAAAAATAACACAGACCCGAATGAGCCTGAAGAGGCTCAAAAGATGTTTATAAAGGCCAGAGGAGCATAGAGAAATGAAGACAAAAGCATTTTCAGATACAAGATTTCCTTTAGGCCACAGGGATTATTCAGAGAGAAATACTCAGAAAGAAGATATAACTGATCACACAAATAAGCCTGTTATTTTAGCCTGTCAAAGGAGTTTGGAAGTACTCCCATTTAATCAGTTAAAGGAAAGGAGACTCTTACACAGCACCAAGCAATTCTAAATTTTATAAAGCAGTTTCTCTTTAATGGTAAGTCATGTTCTCTAAACAACTAACAACAAAACTGTATCCTGATGAACTAAGATAAGCACCTCAAATATAAGCAATGATTTTTTTTTTTTTAACTGAAATGAAGCAAGAATGAGCCTTTGTTCTAATACAGCAGCCAAGAGTAACCTCCTTGCAATGGATATTGGGGAAAGTTAGAAAATTAGCCCTAAAAAAATGCATATGAAATGATGGAAGAATCAGATACCTATTATTTGGTAATTATTTGACCAATCACTTTCCTCAGGATATGAACCAACGCTCCTCCCCAAAGGAAAGGAAATAGTATCCCCAAAGGAGAAATCAAGCTAACAGCTCACACACCCCAGGTGGAAGAGTGAGATTACTTCTGAAGATGACAGAATCAAAGTCCAATCCCAAGGAATCATTAGAGATTCCAGTGTTAATTCTCAAGATATCTAGACTGGTTCTAAAAACTAAAATTTATGTCATTAAATATTAAAACCACAACCAGTGAAGACTCATCATCTTCTAATATATCGGTTTTAAAGCAGATTCAAAACCTATGGTTAGCACTTAACTTCACACCTAAGTTTCCAAAGGTGCATATTTTAAAATCTTCCATGAAAAATGTATCCTCTCTTTAAACAACTGTAATCTTTCTTTAAAAGTGACCATATCTTGTTTAAAAAAAAAACTTAATTAAGCGTTTCTGAAACAAGCTACTGAAAAAAAAATCTGTCATAGAATTCTGTTTATATAAGGTAAAATGGCAGATAGGTTTTTTTTTAAAGCAGTTAATAGTCTTTCTTTACTCAGCACATTAACTGTAAATTTGCTTCTGAGAGTTATCTTCACTGAAAGATTCATCAGCAAAAATAGCTGGATTAATTTTAGTAAGTCTGTAGAGTTCAAAGGGGATATATTGTATCAAGAGAATAATGTGATTCACAATAAAATCAAATGGAACAAACATCTTGTTTTCCACATTCATAAGGTCAAAATGAGTAAGATTTGCTGACTTAAAAAAAACAGTCTTAACATACATAATCAGTGTGGGTCTCATCATGAGCCATGGTGCAGTTATCTTTAGTAACCAGCCCCTTGGACAAAGGAGATATAAAAGACTGCTGCATTAAAGAAAAAAGATAAAGAACATAAAGAATTAAGCTGATGGAAAGAGTACCAAAATGAGAGAGCAGTAAAACAAAAATAAGAAAGTTACCCTCAATATTGAAATGGAATATCGTAACTGAATCTTAGTTGTCTACTTAAAAAATCAAATTTTAGAAGGGTTCTTGATGTCTACTTATTATAAAGAATCAAGGAATGCAGCTCCCTTTAAAAGAACCAGCTTGATTTTTAAAAAAAGAAACCAAAATGTTATCATATTCTAAAAGGTCTTGATTAGCTTTCAAAAATTAAAAAAAAAATATATATATAGTCTCTCTTATTTCATTTTTAAAAGGTTAAATTAGGAAATAAAGAAGAAATAGAATAGAAAAATAGAAGAGCAGAAGGGAAGAAGCGTCTGACTCAATCTCTCTACTGACCTCTCGAGAGAAATCAGACTGAAGAGAAGAGAGCACCTTTAAGATCTTCACCGGCTGAGGTGTCACAGCAGAAGCAGGACTAGTCAGTTTTTATCGACTTGGGGGGTATGAGAAAATACCCAGTTGTGCTGAGGGAATAAGCAAGAGGAAACAGATCATATTTCAATAGCAAATGCCATTCAATTAATATATATACATAGTACTTCTGTAGCCCTCTTGTGCAATAGGTGCGGATGGATCTAACATCATTCCTGTGTGGGAATGCACAAGAAAGATACAAGTCCCAAGTGGTGAATTACATACCAGGCAAAGAGTGGATGAAGGCCCAGACATCATCAACTGTCCAGATAGATGGCTCTGTTTGTGCAACTGGTAGCAAGTCACTGTTCTCAGGCATTTTCCTAATTCTCACATCCCGAAGCTCACGTTCTCTTTCCCGCTCACTCTGCCTGCGCAGGCGTGTTGTCATAGCAGATGGAACAGAATCTTCATGAGAAGCCAAGTCTTCTTCTGCAGATGGATAAGTAATTGGAAGCTGGAAAATGTAGTACAAGTAAAATACAGCATTGCACTTTCCTTGCATTTCGGAAAAGGGTATAGTACATTGAAGCAAGGTTTCTACAGACCTGCCTAAGGATATGTTCTCTTGCTGCCCCATCAGGGCCACTTGGACGACGGCCACGATGCCCAAGACTTTGATTATCAGGCTTACGATTCCAACGACTAAGTGCAAATTTTTTAGAACAGCTAACATTGTACCTAAGAAATTCAAGTAAGAAAAAATATTAAGTGATAGATGGAACACCCCAGTTAGTATTTAATTATGACTTTAAAGTGCACTTGTGAATCAGTAAGTGCCAAATACTTCATTAAGGACTTTAATACCTCAGAAAGTAAACCATAGTGTTCAATAGATTTACTTATGCTGACAGTCAAAAAATGGCTGTATATTTCAATAATATAGCTCTCAATAATTACTGGATACCTATAACAAGGTACTGATATTTTCTTCTAGTAACAGTATGATACCAGGAAACCTTATGAAAAATACAGAGGATAACCGATTTTTTGCAAAATAATTCAAGGTTGAGGAGAAAATATATGAATTATGTAGATGTTCACACTTATGTTTTCTCAAAAGATGTTTATGTTTATCATTTCTGGAGAGAGAGTAATATAAAGAAGTTAACAGTAAAGAAGGGGAAATCTCAAATGGCTAGTAAAAGATTTTTCAAATATTACTGAAATCAAAGAGTGAAAATACTGTAAAGTTAAGATTTCAGAGTTACACAAGGCATTTATAGTTCTCACTATTCACGAAATTCGAATACACCTGATTCTTTAAAATTAGCTGAAAGAGTATTTTCATTTTATCAAAACAGACTAGTAGTTTTTAATATAGATCTTTATAAGGCATGATGACAGTTTCAAAGAGTCCTATGCTGTTTACTGGGTTTCAAGGCCTAGAACAGGGCAGGCAGACTTTTTCTACAAAGGGCCAAACAGTAAGTATTTTAAGCTTTGTGGACAATACAAGTGTCTGTCAGAAATACTCCACTCTGCAACTGTTAACGTGAAAGCAGCCATAACACAATAGTGAATGAGCATGGCTGTGTTGCAATAAAATTTTAGTTAGACCAAAATTTGAACTTCACATAATTTTCATGTGTTATGAAATATTATTCTTTTCATTTTTTCCCAGCCATCTCAAAATTTAAGAACCATCCTTAGCTCAGGCACCATCTAAAAATAAGCTACAGGAAGGATTTGGCCTGGGTACAGTTTGCCAACACCTTCCCTGGAAAGAAGAGCAAAAAGAAAAATCTAAGAAACAAATTTCTGAAAAGCTAAAGAAAGGCAAAGAAAAATACATACAGTTCCTTTTTTACACATATAGAACTGCCACTCTAATTTCTTGTTTTCAAAACTCTTAATCTAAGATTTCTCAGGAAAAGGACAAAAATAAATTCAAATGAACTTTTTGCTATTGATAACTATTCTAGGACCAATATACAGATACCAAAATAAATTTTCCTCATCTATGTTTTATGACAATATCAGGAGGTGGAAGTAAGGAGTACTATGAAAATGAATAAGCTATCTTTTTTCCCCCAAAACTTTTCTTTTTTAAGTGCCCTAATGGCCACTTAATTTTACCCTAAAACAACTCAGCAAGTTTCTGCTGTATTCAGTATGCTGGTCTGTGCACACAGCTCTATAGGTTTCTGATTTCCAGTCACAGCAATCTAAAAACATTTTTCCCCAATGACTAGAGAATAGAGACTAACCCTACACTTACTATTTAGTCCCTAAATATTTAGATCTCCAAGGCAGACATGTAGATAGCAGTTCTTCCCTGACCTAAATTAATTTACCCTTTCCTCCTTACTCTCTCATCTGCATTTCCCTTATATTAAAACCCCTCACCCCTAAAGAGGTTCATCTAAAGGTATAGTAACTTGACAGCTCAGCAATCAATCACCTCTGGGAGGAGTTATGGTAGTGTTAAATGTTCTAAAATATTTAACAGTCAAAACATTTAAAATATTCTGAAAGGCCGTCCTTTTCCCTCAGAGTTTTAATCACTTAGAATCAGAGAGCCACTCATCTTTTTTGTGGTGTATGCAAACTGGAAAACTCCCAAGTTAAAGCAGCAGCCACGTAACTTGGTTAGGGCTGTCAATAACACAAGATAATATGTAAATAAAAGACTGACAACTAAGAAACCAAATGAAGTCATTTTTGGAGGAAAATACTCTGATTATTTTTTTAACTTAAGTTTTACTAAGTATCTTGTAATGGCACCATACAATATAATATGTTCACGCAAGAAAATTCTACATACAAACAATTAAGATCTTATATTCTTTGAGAGAATAATCACTTTCTGGAACAGAGAACAAACTTCAAAATAACCTGTACATACACTTCACCCCCATGGTCAATACCTGTATTAGGATTGATTATCAAAATCAGAGTTTTTTTTTAATGTAAACTAAACATGTGAAAACAAGGAAGACACTGAACACTTCTTTAGTTATGAATACGGTTTACCTCTAAAATTACTATTGAGAATAGATTTAGAAAAGACCTGTTTTGCTCTCTGATGATTTAACAATGTGGGGAACTTGTGCTGCAGCTGCCCCACTTAAAAACCCAAGATAAACAGGAGTAATATATGAACAGATATGCATATAATGAATATAATATATTCATAACATGAATATAATGAAAACAGTTTAAAACAAAACAAAACCAGTTTAAATCCTGGTATTTTCATACTGATCAAACAATGAGGTGATAAAACAAATACTGTTTTGATACCTTAAGGACTAGTTCACAAGAGACATTCTCCTAAGCATATTCTTGACAGGAGATTGTTACTTATATGTTAAAATAAACTCACTGCTATAAAACTCACTGTAACTGTTATGAATATGTAACTCTTACAGAGAAAAATTTAATAACTAAATATCAAAGTAACTCCAAATAATGCCTATTTGATATTCTTCCTCTATATTATAGTATCTAGTTTTGGCTGCTTGTAAACTCTACAAGTTTTTTGGGTTTCTTGCAATGATTGTTTGTTTCCGCTTTAGGAAAGTCAAGGGAATAGAAATACCTTTTGGCACAGGACATAGTGCAGAATCGTTTTGACCGGAGAAATTCATTAGCATATCCCATCTTCCCACAGAATTCACACTTGAGCAACTCACTGTCCATTTCTTCTAATGTCTCTAAAAAAGAAACAAAGGAAAAAACTTCCAAAAATTTAATCGTGGCAGATTTTCTTTTAGCATCTACTTCAGTTGGATACAGCTAGTTCAGTCCTTCCAGGAAACTTAAAGGAATGGTCTTTTAACTTTTCAATGGATAACCACTGTGGCAAGGAAAATACTCCAAAAACAACTGCAACCACCAATTCCCTCCTACTCCTCCATAAACATTTTATGGAGTTATCTCTGTATAAATAAGCGATGCATTTTTAAAGGTTCATCTTGCTAAAATCCAACATACTTAAAATGGGCAAATAACTTTATTGAACAGTGTAAAAGAAATGAAGATGAATAAGGCAAAACCTTCAGGAAGAATGCTGTCAGGAAGTACTGTGCAGGATATGAATTTTGTGCATGGTGCTATGAAGATAACATAGCAGAGAATACTTAATTGTAACTGGACAGAATGAGGATGACTTCAAAAAGAAGCTAAACTTCTGATATGCTGGATTTTAGAGGAGCATATAAGAGAACATTTTTAAAGGTGTGCAGTGTACAGTAGAAAATATAGATACAAGGGCACCTGGGTGGCTCAGTATTTAAGCATCTGCCTTCAGCTCAGGTCATGATCCCAGAGTCCTGGGATTGAGCCCTGCATCAGGCTCCCTGCTAAGCAGGAAGTCTGCTTCTCCCTCTCCCACTCCCCCTGCATGTGTTCCCTCTCTTGCTATGTCTCTGTCAAATAAATAAAATCTTAAAAAAAAAAGGGGGGGGGGATGAAGAAAGGACTCTGAAATATAGACACAGATGACAAGTACTCAGAAAATTTAAGCATATTATCTTAGTGTTACTGAAGAAGCAAACAGCAAAGTGCTGAGTCAAAATAAGACCACAAGAACTACTAAAAAACATACTGTGAAATATCTGAAGTTCCAAGGGATATCCAAATATATCAACATGACTGATCAAATCATGAACTAGCAAGAGTTCACTATAAAAAAAATTTTCAGGACTACCTTCATAAGCAAGTCATCTGGTGAGTAGCAATAAGAAAGAGTCTCAAAACAAGTAAAATTAAAACTGCTCCTTCCAATGACCTAGAAATGGCTTCTACACAACTGCGGCTCAACAACACATTCCCGGGAACTTATGTCATAACTTCCAGCATTGTTTTCACTTTGTCATGCTTGTAACCTGATCTGACAGAAGATAGGATCTCTCACTCTACCACCAAGGCCACCAGTCTGGCCCCAAAGAATCTAGTCAAGTTGTTCCATTTCCAGACCATACTGAAAGCTTTAAAAAGCTTGTATTCACTGATAAAGCAATATGTAATACTTGATATTGAAAGGTTAGAATCCCTTACAAAGGAGAAGAATGTGTTTTTGCTGGTGAGAGAGGGGAGATCCAAACAGGTATGGGTCTAAGGACAGACAACGTAACAAAAAATGAACATCAGTTTTATTTCTCCTAATGAAGAGAGGAATATTAGCATTCAAAAATCCCTGTTCTCATGTTTGTCAGAATTTTAACAAATTTGGTATTACCAAGGCTACTTTTTAGCATTTGTGAATAAAAAATTAGAGACAAAAAACTGTTGATTTAGCTAATAAAGATGGAAGTCTATGGCATAGACAGCTGCTAATTCTCCAACGTCCATTCTTCGCTTTTCTCCCACAGTAACAAAATCCTAAATTTCAGCAAGGGCTCTGAAAATAAAAACTAGCTACTGCCCTAGGTGTAGCCATCCATGACATGTGAACAGAAATGCTTGCAAATTCCAGGTGGCGTCCTTTTCTCCCCTCTCCCTGATTAGAATGTGAAAATGAAAATTAGCTATCTTGGAAACAAAAGCAACATTCTAGGGATGAGAGAACTGTAACTCACTGGCATCTTAGGTATTCAACACCTGCCTGCCTTAGGGCAAAAGTTAAACTTCTACCTTATTTAATCAAATATTATTCTGGGTTTCTAATGGAGTGGCCTAACGTATATCCTAACTAAGAGATGTCCCATTTTTTGTGTGAGAGGAGTAGTTACTTTTTAATTTTCTTAAGACTTGAGGTCACTTAATGGTATGAAGCAAAAAGGGAGGCAATGAGATAGAAATCATGATCAATATGATTTACCATGGGAGACAAAAGATATTTTGGTAAATCACAGTCTACAGGTTGGTGATACTAGTTACAGAACCACTCCAAATAGAAATAGAAACTATCCTTTAAAAAGAGAATAATCCTTACACTAAGTTTTTAAGTACTGAATTAAACTGTATTTACTACTAATAACAGTAAACAAATGACTTCACCATTTCACTCTACACCACTCCCATAAACTAAACACTAAAACACACAGTAGTAGAAAATACTTTATAAAATTACCTTGGGAAATTATGAAGTATTAAAAAATTTGGCATACTCTATGTAAATAAAGCTCCACTTTATTTACAGATTTGAAACAGATTAATCTTTTTTTATTATATTTACCTTATAACATTGTGCAAATTTAATTGTACAATGTATTTATTTGGTACATTTACATATTATGATTGTTGTTGTAGCAATATTTAGCACCTCCATCACCCTCTATCACTTTACATAATTATCCTTTCTTTTCAGTGATTGGAATACTTAAGTTCTAGCCTCTAGGCAATACTGTTGTCTATATTCATTACACGATGCATTAGATCTCTATGGCTTATTTACTATGCAATGCACAGATTAATCATCTTTAAATCTTCCTTTTCTTTACTCTGGTAACTTACCCTGTGAAACTACCCTTTGCCTTGTCTTCCATACATCCTTTCCTTCCTCTTCCCACTATAACTACAAGTATCAATTACATACTAAACCTATATTCATCCTACAGATTACCGGCAGCTTCCAAAAACATTCTTTTCATTAATCTGTCTAAAAATCTTCAGCAATTGGGGCGCCTGGGTGGCTCAGTGGGTTAACAAGCCTCTGCCTTCGGCTCAGGTCATGATCCCAGGGTCCTGGGATGGAGCCCCGCATTGGGCTCTCTGCTCTGCAGGAAGCCTGCTTCCTTCTCTCTCTCTCTCTCTCTCTCTGCCTGCCTCTCTACCTACTTGCGATCTCTGTCTGTCAAATAAATAAATAAAATCTTAAAAAAAAAAATCTTCAGCAACCATCCTCTTGACAAGATAACTCCTAACAACTCGGTCAAATATCTAAAATACTCTAGAATCTGATTTTATCAGTCTAACTTCTATTTCTCTAAGCCCACGGTCTACTCCTCACTGTCCCCTGCTAGAGTTATGTGAACATCCTTTGTACATTTATTCACGATTCCAACCTGAAAGGTTCTTCCTGTTTGTTATCTATGTTTTATCATCCAAGACCCAGGTCAAATCCCATATCTAAAGGAAACTGGCAACAAAGCCAGGTTTGTTGTCGTTGTTTTCCACTACAATAAGCATATTCTTTAATCCCCATCACCTACCTCCCTTCTGGTAGCCAGTTTGTTCTCTATAGTTAAGAGTTTGTTTCTTGGTCTTTCTTTTTTCCCTTTGCTTGTTTGTTCGTTAAATTCCACATGAGTGAGGTCTGGTATCTGTCTGTCTCTCACTCATGTTACACAGCATTATATTCTAACTCTATCCATGTTGCTGTAATGGCAAGATTTCATTCTTTTTTATGGCTGAGTAATATTCCATTATATGTATATACCACATCTTCTTTATCCATTCATCCATTGATGGACATGGGCTGCTTTCATAGTTTGGCTATTATAAATAATGATTCAATAAACACAGGGGTGCATGTATCCTTCTGAATTAGTGGTTTTGTTTTTTGGGGGTAAACACCTAATAGTGCTATTACTGGACTATAGAGTAGTTCTATTTTTAATTTTTTCAGGAAACTCCATACAGTTTCCCATGGTGGTTGTACCAGTTTGCATTATTTTCAAGTGTTCTACAAAAACAACCATAAAACAAGTAACAAAACAGCAATAAGTACATGTCTACCAATAATTACTTTGAATGTAACTGGACTAAACTCTCCAATCAAAAGACGTAGGATGACAAAGTGGATAAAAAACAAGACCTATTTATACGCTGCCTACAACAGACTCATGTCAGACAGAAAGACACCAGACACCTGTAGATTGAAAGGGAGGGGATGGAGAAACATTCATCATGCAAATGGATGTCAAAAGAAAGCTGGGACAGCAATCAGATAAAAGAGACTTTACAACAAAGACTCTAAGAAGAGACAAAGGACACTATAATGAAAGGGACAATTCAACAAGAAGATATAACAACTGTAATTATTTATGCACCCAACAAGGAGCACCCAAATACATAAAACAGTTAATAACAAACATAAAGGATATAATCGACAGTAATGACATACTGGACCTGGTGGATTTAACAGACACATTCAGAACATTCCATCAACCAGGTTTTTTTAAATTGAAATATACTTGACACGTAACATTTAAAAGGACTCTTTGGTGCAAAAGGTCCAAATTCAGCAATTATATTCAGCAATTATATTCATTATGAAATACTTGTTACAAGTATATTACAATATTAGTGCCTATATTCTCTATCCTGCATACTTTTCAACCCTGTGACTTATTTATAACTGGAAGTTTGTACCTTTTAATCTCCTTCTCCAATTTCACCCATCCTCTCACCCTCTCTCCTTCGGCAACTACCAGTTTGTTCTCCATACTCATAAGTCTGCTTCCTTCTATTGTTATTTGTTTGCTTGTCTTATTTTTTAGATTCCACATATAAGTGAAATCACAGGGTATTTGTCTTGCTCAGTATGGCTTATCTCATTTAGCATAATACCCTATAGGTCCGTCCATGTTGTCACAGATGGCAAGATTGCATTCTTTTTTATGGCTGAGAAATACTCCATTGTGAATATATACCGCATCTTCCTCATTCATTCATCTATTGATGATGGACACTTAGGTTGCTTCCATATCTTGGCTACTATAAATAATGCTGCAGTAAACATAGGGGTACATATATCTTTTTAAATTCGTGTTTTCATTTTCTTTGGGTAAATACCCAGAAGTGGAATTAATATGGTACATCTTATTTTAGTTTTCTGAGGAACCACTATACTGTTCTCCAGAGTGGCTGCACTAATTTACATTGTCATCAACTGTGCATGAAGGCTCCCTCTCCACATTCTCTCCAACACTTGCTATTTCTTGTCTTTTTGATACTAGCCATTTTGACTGGTGTGAGGTGATACCTCATTGTGGTTTTAAAACCACAGCATGGTTGATCTCAACTGGTTTTAAAATCAGTTTTTAGGTCCCAAGTTCTTACCATCTATACAATTCATTTAAAACTTACCACATGTTACTCCTTAGTTATCTTAAATTCACTAGTTCCTACTAGATCAAAAGCTCCTCTCAGGTTCAACCACAGTCTAACATAGGCTGTATGTCTATTATATTATAAACCATGAGTATCATGACATATGCTGTGAAGCTTCCTAACCAGTTTTCCATTTTTCTCCAATGTGTACACACAATAGGGCATATTATATATGCTTTCTAGCTTAGAACTTTCATTTATACACTTCCTGTAGTTATAGGCAAGGAAAAAAAATCCCTTCAGGGCACCTGGGTAGCTCAGTCAGCTAAGCATCTGACACTTGGTTTTGGCTCAGGTCATGCTCCTGGGGTTGTGAGATCAAGCCTCGAATTAGGCCCCGTGCCAGAGATAGAGCCTGCATGAAATGCTCTCTCCTTCTCCCTTTGACCCTCCCCACAATGAAAAAAAGAGAAAAAAAAACCAACCCTGCATATTCACCTTTACTACTCTTCATCTCAAATGAAACATTTTCTCAGATAAAATACTATGCATAACAAAGTATTCAGGAATTAAATGAAATTAAGTTCATAATAAAAGCCAAAATGTATTCACTGTCTAGATACTGATTTGAAAAATAACTATAAAAGGATATTTATAACAATTTACACAATTGTATAATTAAGGAAATCTCAATATGAACCAGGTACAAGATGACCCTAAAGAACTACTGTTAATATTGTTTTGTGTGATGTAGCATTATAGTTACATAAGAAAATGTATTTTTTTAGAAATGCACAATGAATTATATACCAGTGAAATGAAATGAGGACTATGAATTTTTTTTTTTTAACAGAAAGGAGGGAAGAAAAGATAAAGAGAAAGGCAATAGAGAAAGAGAAGGGGGAATGGAGGGAGGAAAACAAAAGGGGTAGATGAAGCTAGAATGGCAAAAATAATGTTTGAAATTGGGTAACAATGTTGAGTCTGGGTGAGCGAGGAGTCATTATAGAATTCTAATTTATGTATGTTTGAAATTTTTCATTGTTAACATTCTTTTAAAGTGAAAAAAATCACAGTGATCTCAATACAAGTTAGAAGTAAAAAACCAAATTTTATACTACTATCATACTCTTTGCAGTTCAAATAAAAGGTAAACCAGTAATGAATACATTTCAACAGTTTATAACTTACTGACAATGACAGAGGTGCCTTGCTTTGAAGAAACAGAAAAACCATGGGCAAAGACTATTTTGTTTATAAGCATACTATTTCCAAAGTATAGGCACATACAGTATATGCTCAATAAACATGTGAAAATTAATTTTACATGAAATATACTAAGATATTAAGGATAATTACTTAGACATAGATATTAATTAAATCACTACTGTAGAGCCCTCTGGCTATACCAAATGCTATTTGACTAAACTTTATCACAATTATAGGGCCATGATCAGAATCAATGAAAAATAAAATATATCACTTCTGCATTTATTGGTGTTTGTTTTCCTATAGTCATTTTGTATACAACTGACTTTTCTGGGGTATTTCACTATTATACTGACATCTATAAAGAAGGAATCTCTGGGGGCACCTGAGTGGCTCAGTAGTTAAGCGTCTGCCTTCTTTCCGCTCAGGTGGTGATCCCAAAGGCTCCCTGCTCGGCAGGAAGCCTGCTTCTCCCTTTCCCACCCCCACTGCTTGTATTCCTTCTTTCACTGTCTCTGTGTCAAATAAATAAATAAAATCTTAAAAAAAAAAAAAAAAAGGAAATCTCGTGACATTAAGATTTAGTGATATTTTCCTCTTTGAACAAATTTAATCACCGCTTGATTGACAAGTAGATCCTTAATACAACTGTAACACCTACCTGACATCAAACATCAGGATACAGAAAAGTCTAAAACCAAACAACCCAAGAGCTTTAAATTTTTAAGCAAACTCAGTAAAACACTTAGTTAACTCTGCTTAGGAAAAAAAGAGAACTGATTGCTTCGATGCTAAAATTCTAAATTACTTTCATACATTGTAGAACTTTCCCTCCCACACTCCTTCAAAAGTCAAATTGACATTATGCAAATTAAACATCAATCTTTCTATTTGAATGATGTAACCATTAAAAGTCTGATTAGCTTTTCATTTACTTTAGTTAAATAATGCATTATGTAATAATAAAAAGTGAACAGCTTCCTAGTGTATGAAAATATGTGTAGAATAAAAATCCATATCCTGTTTCAAATGGTAGAAGTCAAAGTTAATTTAAACAGTATCTTAGGTAAAATCCACAAACCTTCAGCAATCATGTCTTCCATCTCTGTGTCAGATGAATTATCTGCATGCTTTGTATTATTCTGTAGCTCTGGCTGAACACATACAGAATTTATCACCTGATTATCCAAAAGAGGCCTTTTTTTCACAGGCTGTTCTATTAGCAAGGATGAACGACTTACCTTTAAAAGAAAAAGAGAAAAAAATAATCTTTTAAGAGGACTTTCAGAAATAACTTGGTTAAAAAACCTCTTGGAATGGATAGTATCTGTGCTAATTTACTTGTTCAACTGATCAGCTGAACTGATTCACTAAGTGCTTTATTCCTTAAGAAAATTTTAGGCAATCTGGACATCAACAATTTGTAATTCAAGTCATCAGCACTACGAATGCTTAAAGTCTCTTGTCAAATGGAACCTAGTGTCCTAGTTTAGGCAAGTAGTTTAAAATGTCTTTAAAATGCAGTAATAGGAGCACCTGGGTGGTGCAGTCAGGCATCTGACTCGGTTTCAGCCAGGTCATGATCTCAGGGTCATGAGATCAGATCAAGCCCTGCTCTGGGGCTCCACACTCAGCATGGAGTCTGCCTACGATTCTCTCTCCCTCTCCCTTGACCCCTTTCACCCAACCCCTGTGCTAGATCATGCTCTTTTTCTCACTGAACGAAGTAAGTATTTTTTAAAATAAATAAATAAATAATAAAAATCTGTAATAAATTTTGATTAGCCAGTATCCTTATTTTCTTCGTGCAACAACTTTTTTTTTTTTTTTTTAAAGATTTTATTCATTTGACAGACAGAGACCACAAGTAGGCAGAGAGGCAGGCAGAGAGAGAGGAAGGGTAGCAGGCTCCCTGCTGAGCAAAGAGCCAGACGCGGGGGCCCGATCCCAGGACCCTGGGATCATGACCCGGGCCGAAGGCAGAGGCTTAACCCACTGAGCCACCCAGGTGCCCCCGTGCAACAACTTTTAAGATTTATTTTTCATGCACAAAGCTTTTTACTCCTAGGGTTGTCTCTTTAAGATAGATCACTACTGTATGTACTTTAAAGATAAGTGAACTAATGTTAGTGTTTAGGTGGTTTCTTTACAAAAGCAGAATCAGGACTAGAACTTAGGTCTCCTGACTCCTAGTTCAGCAACCTAATCCATTATAATCACAAAAAGAAATGGAAAAATCCTCAAACATTAACATGAAAATTAGTTAACAAAATACTTATAATTCAATATACTTGGTTAAGTCATAAATACTACTTATTTTAGAAATGTTTTCAGCAAAAACAATCCAGACCAAAAATATTTACTGATTTGCAAGTCAACCTTTAGCAAATTTGAAATAGAACCTCCTTTAAGAATGCTGGTTAAGTCTTCAATATCTGACACAGATGGTGAATGATAGCTTATTGTAAATTTCTACGTTTAACTTCAGAGAATTATCCACCATGAACTCTTAAATTTTGTTCATTTCAGTTAGTATATTTAATACACCTCAAGTAAAATTTACAAAGGGTATTGCTGAAGAAACTGTAATACTCAGTGCTGCTAAGAGTTTACACTTTGGTGTGAGACTGTATTTAAATAATCTTCCCAGGAGCAACTAGTAGCCCCTGTCAGAGGAGCATATAATTCTTGATCTGGGGTTGTGAGTTTGAGTCCCACATTGGGTGTAGAGATTACTTAAAAATAAAATCTTTAAAAATAAAAATAAAGCAAATAAGTTATCTTTTTTTAAAAAAGATTTTATTTATTTGTTTGACAGTCAGAGATCACAAGTAGGCAGAGAGGCAGGCAGAGAGGGGGAAGCAGGCTTCCCGCTGAGCAAAGAGCCCAATGTGGGGCTCGATGCCAGGACCCTGGGATGATGACCTGAGCCGAAGGCAGAGGTTTAACCCACTGAGCCACCCAGGCGTCCCGCAAATAAGTAATCTTTCCAGAAAATAATTTGGCAATATATATATGAGCCTTATGAATACATATGTAATGTGATTCAATATCTGTACTTCTAGGAATTTGTGCTAAACTAATTACTAAATATGGAAACCTAAAATGTCTAACAATAATGCAAGGATTACATAAATTATGGTTTCCATAAAGTGGAGTATTATGTAACCTTTCAAAATGTTTCCAAAGTACTATTAATCATACAAGAAAACAAAAGCTCTAAATATCCTAAGTGACAGAAGCAGAACTATATATATATAGTAATCTTGATCATATGAAATATGTATGTAAAAAAATACACATGTGGTGTTATTGGGAATTATCTGCTCTGTATATTTCCCGTATTTTCCATTTAAAATAATACATTATTAATTTTGTAATCAGAAAAAAAGTTGTAACTGTCACTGTTAATAATAGAAGCTATGGGTACAAGTGGCAGGAATTACACAGAACAACGTGTGCACATCTAATCCTCACAATAACCCTCACAGCCAAGTATCATCTCTGCTTGCCAGATGAGCCAAACTTAAAATCATAAAGGTTGAGTGACTTAACAAAGGTTACTGTATGCAGCACTGTCAAGATCCAAACCCTGAGGAGCAGGAAAAAAAGACTATTGCTCCACTCTCAGAATTCTTATAGGAGATCCAAATTTAAAACACAGTAATTGAATATAAGAGCAAATGATGAGGCAACCCGCGAACACAATGCAAAATCTTCACTACCCATGAATCTAAAAAAATGGGTATAAAATGCCTTTGAAATGAATTATTTTGTTTTCTTGTCTTAGATTTTGGCTTTGACTTTGGTCACTTGTCTTTGATTTATTTTCTATGGAAAAATATTCATCTCTAGATATTAGCATATAAATTATATACAGCTAGTCTCAACTTATAAGACTTACGGTGACAGAAATAACATCTCCAACGTGAAGTGAAGATTTTAAGGCATTTTTAAAATTTGACTGAAGGCTGAGATTTAAGAATGAGAAAATCTACTTGCTAATTATAAACCATCAACTGGGTAACTTCAGAAGTATCAGATCATTGGGAAATTATTATTTTATGCACTCAAGTTAAAGTTCACAAAGTATGCATTATATAAGAAACATCATTTTTTAAAAGAATAATGTACTTTAGGTGTCATTTCAGTCCTCTTAAAAAAAGAAAAAAATTTTATTTTACTGGAGTAAACTTCCCATTATCTTTCTCCAAAAATTATAAAATTGATATCCTTAATATCCTGAAAATTTTTTCCTTAGTTTATATGTAGCTAGCATAAAAATTCTAGAAATATATAAATAACATAGAAAAATTCTAAATAAGAGATTGACAACTTTTTTGAAATAAAATTATTAGCATTTTATTAAAGAACAAATATACTACATTTAAAGATAATGCCACTTGAATAACTGAAAAAATACAAATTTGCTTACTACTTACAGGAAATGGCTCCAATCCCTCCTGAATCACAAAGCCTTCAATAACATGGGTTAAGATCTGTGGTTTAACAATAGCCTGTGGAGGTTTGTTTTCTATACTGGGAATGCTGCTGGGCACCGACGTACTATTACTCCTTGTGGTAGCAGCTGGAAGTAAGAGTGGAGGTGGAGGAACAGAAACATGTGAAGGATCTGACGGAGATTTAATTACTGAAGCACTGACTGATGCCACAGCAGGTAATTCCACTTGCTCTGAAACAAAAAGTCATTTTCTTATCTTTAGCATTCTGTGCAGCAAGTAAGAAAAAAAATTCCAGAATAAACATTATTAACAATAAAAGTCCACATCTGGTGCTTTAAAAAACCATTCTAAGAACTTTATTTAATCTCATGAGATAGAAGCTACTACTATCCCCACTTTACAGAAAGGAATAACTTGCTCAAAGTGATTGTTCCAACCCTGGTTAAAAGAACTGCTCCTGTAAGATATGAAAAGTGTTTTAGAATGTCAATTTAAAAAAAAAAAGAATGTCAATTTAAGAATGATTATGAAAACTGCTGCTTTTTAAAAAAAATTTCAAGCTACACAAATATTAAATTCCCTATGTTCCTGTTTATATATTCCAGATGCATGGGGGGAAAAGTACTCTGAAAGTACACTTAAATAAAAAAGGATCATCAAATCCACAGAATAAGTAGAGATTTTTACAGGATTACACAGCATCATCTTTATTTCATGTAGTAAGGCTAATCCAAATCCATGCACAATTTTTTTTAACAACTCTTCAGTGACACTGTGTATGTCAGTTTGGGGGAGCACTTTAATATCAGGCAACTGCAAAATATCGGGTTGGATCACTGTGATCCATCCCCTTCAACCTCTCAAGACCACAATAAGAGAGACCCCACAGCCTATGACAGACTTTACCTACCCATATGACAGCACCAAACTTTCACTGACTGATGTACTAAAGAGAATAGATGGAACCAGTTGGCAGCTAAAAATATCCATGATTACAGATGTCTAAAAAAAGTAACAAAAAAACAGCCTGTCTCAAGATAATACTACAACTTACTGAACATGCCAGGTACTGTGTAAATGCCTCACATCCTGTAACTCATTTAACTCTCAAAACTAGCCCAAGAGTAGGTACTGTTGTTATCTCCATTTCATAGTATGGAAACAGAAAAATAAAGTAACTTACCCAAGGGCACACAACTAATTATGTAATGGAGCTGGGATACTAACCCAGGGGGTCAGTTCTTGAGACAGTGCCCTTAATTGCTGGGGTAACTCTTCTCCACTTAAGGAAAGGGTTAACATCACTATCAAAGATGCTCAAAATACAGCCCAGTTGGGTAGAGAATAGGAATCCCTAAATAATAAAATTTCAGCTAAGAAAATAGTGTACTGATTACCTGTATAATCTCAGAAATGGAAAACTCTAGCAATTCACACTCAAACTGTGATTAATATCATAATATAGCTTATCACAGCACTATTATATGGCATTTATTAATGCCATATCAAAATAATCCACCAAGGTAACTTACACTGGAAAAACAGTTTAAAATTACACAATCCCTTATTAAAAACTAAACAAGAAAGTCAACAGAAAATGCTAGTTTGCTGATTTCAGGAACAAACACAGTATTGTACACCTGCTTTACCAAACTGGAGAACTCCAGGAAAATCCTATTCTACATACCAAATCTTCACATTTACTCTTAGAGGAAAAGGGATAAAAATTATAAAACTCTAACGTGGGACTGAAAGGTATTTTTTTCTGTTTGAAGGATAATATAAATCTTTGGGATACTGAAAAATAAGATAAAATTTTAATGTCCCTTACAGATTTATAGATACTTTGTTATTTTAGAAATAAAAGTCACCTTAGGACACCTGGGTGGCTCAATCTGTTAAGCATTTGACTCTTAGTTTTGGCTCAGATCATGATCTCAGGGTTGTGACATTGAGCCCCATATGTCAGGCTCCCACCTCAATAGAATCTACTTGAGATTCCCTCTCCCTCAGCACCTCCCCCCAACTTGTGCCCTCCCTCTGTCCCTCTGTCAAATAAATAAATAAAAGCTTTAAAGATATGTATAGCTGTGTCAAGTAGAATATGGTTAAGAAGATACTGCTTGGTGTATGTTCTAACTAATTTTTAGATCATATGCGCCCATCTTCTAACATCCTCACTGTTGTTAAAACTAGAGCTGTAAGTTACTGACTTTTTGAAGAAGCTATTAGCTGTTACTTGCCAGTGTATAATCAGCTGTTAAAATAAAACATAAGACAAACACTGATGCATTACAGTAGAACAAAAACACAATTATTACACTCTCTAGATTTAAGGTAACTAGGAGAGAAAACACAACTGACAGAGCTCTGCCTATTCACAGTCTCATTTTCTAAACAAGATCTATGAGCTTTTTCCACCCTTTTTAATGGATGCTTTTCAATTCTAAAAAATTTTTAAAGATTTATGAAAACTGAATACTGGATGGAAAAAAATCCCTCTATTTTTGCAAGTCAGTTTATTTCATGATTTAATAAAAGTTATTCTAAAAGTCAATTTGTGCTTGCTTTACCCCTCATACACACTGTAGTAAGTATGAAGTAAATTACAGGAACATTCAGAAGTCTACATTGTACTCAGACAATTTAGCCAGAGGGATTTGCCTGACAGGATCTTGCCCTGAATTCTTGAGGAAAAAAATATGAAGATGTTTTTGTGTTCCAATATTTCAGAAATGTTTAAATTTTCTTTGTGTTACCATTAATAATGCTTTTTAGGTAATTAAATCATGCTCACAATGCAAGGTTAGTATCTAATTAAACTTTTATTTCTGCCGTTAAATCAAACGCCAGGCAATCTGCAGCAACATTAAATCCATTTTCAGTTCAGAGAAACTACAAAGATTTAATACTATAGATTTTCCTAAATCTATCTTTTGTGGTATTACTATGAATAAACACAGGCAACAGTATTAAACTTGTCTTAAACATTTTATATCATTTTACTGACTAAACATTTTCTATTTCTCAGCAGGGAGAAAATATTGGAAGAAAAGTAATTTTCCCCCTTCTGTGCTTTCCAGAGATTCACACTGATAGTAAGGAAGGAAATCAGAGAGAAGGGAAGGGTTAGAGCACTGGCACACTTGGAAAAAAGAGAGAGGGGGCAAGGGTATCTTTGGTAGCAAAGTCAATGTCCTGTTACAGTTTGTTTCCACTTAAGTGATGGTAGTTCTTGTTTACTGTAAATAATCACAAGGGCCATGAAGAGTTCAGGAGAACTGAATACTTACAAGGAAGACTGAATCAAGGTTAGGATTATCTGGGTCAAGGGTCAGCTCTTCTTTCTATGAAGAGCTATATGGGCTCTGCAACTACTCTTCTTTGCCACAGTAATGCAAAAGTAAAGACAATATTCAAATAAGTAAAGGCAGCTGTGTTATACAGAATTTTTTTTTTTAGGATTTTATTTATTTATTTGACAGACAGAGATCACAGGTAGGCAGAGAGGCAGGCAGAAAGAGAGGAAGGGAAGCAGGCTCCCTGCTGAGCAGAGAGCCCGATGTGGGGCTCGATCCCAGAACCCTGGGATCATGACCTGCGCCTAAGGCAGAGGCTTTAACCCACTGAGCCACCCAGGCGCCCCTGTACAGAATGTTTTTATGGACAATGAAATTTGAATTCAGCATGATTTTCACGTGGCATAAAATATTATTTTTCTTTTTATTTTTTTTCAACCATTTAAAAATTTTAAAAGCATCCTCAGCTCATGGGCCATAGATTTCAAGCATGAGCTATAGTTTGCCAACCCCAATCTAAATAAATTATTCATAAATTTTTAAAGAATCTAACAGTAGAGCATGCAGCTCTTAATCTTGGGGTCATGAGTTTGAACCCCATGTTTAAAGGGGAAAAAAAAAGAAAGAAAAGTTCTTATTAAATAAATAAAAATAAAAATCTAACATGGACTGTTGTCTTTTTTAGGACCTAGACACTGGGCTCTAGGTCATACTAATGTTTTAGTAAAACACCTAGGATTCACAGTCACTTTAACATTGTGAGGAGCACACAGCATGAGTAGCACTAAAGTAATGAATAAAAATTTAAATGCTTAAGGCCAAGAATTTTTAAATCCATGTCTCTAGTGAAAATTAGTGAGGTTTAATTTAAGAACTGTCTAGGAAAGAAGTGAGGACTTTTAAAAACAGACTCACCTGGATCATAAGCAATTATGAAGAATGTCAGATATGACTCAGAATGCTTTGTGATTTCTGGAAAGCATAACTGGAATCTTTTAATAGTACTCTGGTTTATTCTAATTTTTAATGAAGTATTCTAATTTATTCTAATTTTTAAACAATAGCTTGACACATGAATCTGAATGGGCATATAAAATATATCTGTGCAAACTTCCAAAAATTAGAATGCTACAGAATGTTTTTTATTTGGGTGGCTCCTCATTAACTGTTTTAACTGTTCCTCATTTTAAAAAAATCTTGAATTCTATTTGTATTTTGTTATAATTACACAATAGCTTAATACTATTTCCAGTTATTAAACTTCATTAAGTTTACTAAACTTTATTACTAACATTTACCTAATAGAAAATTCTCCAAAATTTAGGTATTTCCTTACCTAACAAAGGATGTTCAGAAGTCAAATCTTCTCTCCCCACAGTTATAGCTGCTGGAGACAATGTGGGTGGTGGTGGGGTTCTGTCCATCCGGACACATTCATCTGACTCTTCAGGCATTTCTTCTTCACACACATCTTCTACTTGATAAACCTGCAATGACAAACCACACGACCTTAAAATGTTTCTAAAAATACATTTACTAAGGTATTTCTAACTTAACTGAAAAAAAAAATAAAAAATAAACTCTAAGTGTTTTAAATTTTAAAAAGACAGAATGATTATTTGACAGACTGAAAGGAAAACTTTAAAACAGCTCAAGTGAGACTTTTCATAATGCTTGACAATATTTCACTAAAAGAAAGCTGTGGATCAGTATCTAAGATACAAAGTACTAAAGTTTCAAAAAGGTGAAAGTCAAGTCAGAGCATATTTTTAATTTTGAGAATTAAAAAAAAAGTTTTGACTTTATACATTCAAATAACTATTTGGGGAATTTACTATTGTTTCTATTAACTTCAACTGTCATAAATCAAAATAAATACTAGTATTTTTCACAAGCCCACTAAGTAAATCTCCAAAATGACATATATCAGGAATTGTTTAGAGGATGATACCCCAGGCTCTTCTTTATTATATTCATATGAACTTAAGATTAAATTATGAAAAGTAATATCTGAAAACATACTAAAAAGGTATGCAATTATATCTTTAATTTTCTGATCTACTCAAGAATCTAATGAAGTTTTATAAGCTAGTACCAGGTAAACAGAAAATATATGTCCTTGAAATAATATACATACATACATACACACACACACACACACACACACCCCACCTAATAAGCCATTTAACATATTATTTTTAGTTCTTTAATACTGTTCCTTATAAAGTTTTTAAGTTTTTAACTTAACAACCTTGTTATCTAATGCTCAAGAGCACACAGTAAGAAGAAAACATGGACTCAAGCCAAGAAGGTACTATGTAACTTAAAATAACTTATTAATTATTCATTAAACTTAAGACTGTTTCCCAAGGCCACTTTTAGACTATTTTGTCATCATACTTAACCATTATTTTTGAAAAATGACAGGCTACTATAAACAAAGCCACAAAGCAGTTCCCTTCCTTTCTTTTATATACAACGCTTATTACTTAAATTTACGAAGGTCATGAGTTTTTAAGATTACTTACCTAAACTGATTAATATTTCTAATAAACATTAAAACAAGAATCTCTCAACATTCACAAAAAACTTCGTGATATCTAATATTATATATATTTTTAATCAAACTACTGAAAAAGTCTGGTGATTTGAAGTATATAAAATTAAATACAAAAATGGTTAAAGTTATTAAAACCAACATAAAGCATGTGTTATTAAAAGGACTATCAAGTTTCATCTACAAAGGAATAAATCTAGCAACAGTGATAGAGTTTAAAAAAAAAAAAAAAACTAACTTTCCAAGCCTCTATTAAGAATAAAATATCTTAGGACACCTGGGCGGCTCAGTCAGTTAAGCATCTGCCTTCAGCTCAGGTCATGATCCCAGTGTTTTAGGATCGAGCCCCGCAATACCCTCCCAGCTCAGGAGGGAGCCTGGTTCTCCCTCTCCTCCCTGCTCCTCTCTTTTGCTGTCTGTCTCTCTCAACTAAATAAATAATATCTTAAAAAAAAAAAAAAGAATAAAACATCTTAAAAAGAAAAACATGTCTCTTCCTTTGTTTAAAAATTTAGAAATCCTAAAAAAAAAAAGTTTTAAGAATCTTCCAGCTACTGATAATCTTATACCAATTATAATATCCAGAACTGTGATCTGATTTAACAAAGTAGACTACATTTTTAAGATATTTGCTGCCAACCCTGCATCTGGAAACCTGTTTCACTGAGAGATTCCTGCCTCACGTCTGGATGCTCAGAAGTAAAAACAGCTGCTTATTATTATACAGTACAATGATAATTTTTTTTAATGACAATAATGTTCAATACAAGGAAAGTCATCCAAAAGAAATGTCATGGGGGTTAAAGGAAAAAACAATAAAATCTTCTACTGAGGAGCATCTGCTGTCGGGATTACCGTAACTTGGAAGTGGTAGGGATGTTGATTCAGAGGTAATTAGAAAAGTATGGTTATATCAACCAGTTCAATTTTATCTGTGTAACATTCCTTTATTAGATATTATCTTTTCTTAAAATGTTGAAATTCTCTCTTTAATATTAATGTTCTCAGAAGTTTTTAAAACACATACGACAGTAACTTTTAAGGAATTTAAGTTTTATTTTTGAGTTTAAAAACTCTAGTTTTTAAAAAATAATTTAAGAGTTTTAAAGGAAAAGAGTCATAACATAAACAGCACATACTGAAATAATCCATCAAAGAATATTATAAAATATTTGTCATTCTTTATAGGTAAGCCTAACTATATATACTTTCTTCCAAATCTGCTATGTAAAGGCAAAATAGGTTAATAAAAGAAGTAGGCAACAACATCTGTCACAGACATCTGGCACCATGAGCATAAAAAATCCAAGTGCAACAACTAAAATATTGAATAAAGCAAAGAAATTGAGGTTTTACTCACAAGATCATTAGAAGACTGCACAACACAATTTCTGTTTAGCTCATAACTACAACTATTCTAAAACCATCAACGAGTGCCAAACTTACCTCAATAAAATACATTAGTCCCATCTGTCTTCCTTTCCTAAATAAACTGTAGAACATTTACTAGTTCTAAATTATCTACTCTCACATCTTATCATACCCAAATGTCAATGAAAAATCTTAGTTTTATAAATGTAACTTTTATAAATATATTTTTTAAAAAATACTTTTACTTTGATAATTCACAACCTTTTAAAATTTCACATCTCTTAAGAAGTAAATAGATATTATCTTTAAATATTTGAAACAACCAGGTAACTGTGAAGAGATGCAAAATTCATGAAGAAACATGATTTAATTTAAAAAAAATGAGATTAAAGGCAATGAAAGAAAAACAGAGTAACTTAATAAATAGGGTATGGTACTAAAAGAAAGATAAAAGGTAAGAAAAATAACACAGGAACATCCATAGCAAGTATGAGCACACCAGTGACAACAGCATAAGTTACTACTTTGATGAGGGAAAACAAAAACTTCCAAAAATGAGAAAAATCTAGATTTTTTTTAAGATTTTTATTTATTTATTTGATAGACAGAGAGAGATCACAAGTAGGCAGAGAGAGAGAGGGGGAAGCAGGCTCCCTGTTAAGCAGAGAGCCCGATGTGGGGCTCGATCCCAGGACTCTGAGATCATGACCTGAGCTGAAGGCAGAGGCTTAAACCACTGAGCCACCCAGGAGCCCCGAAAAATCTAGATTTTTTTAAATTGTTTTTAAAAGAAGACAGCAGCAGGGGGCGCCTGGGTGGCTCAGTGGGTTGAGCCGCTGCCTTCGGCTCAGGTCATGATCTCAGAGTCCTGGGATCGA
>NC_081558.1:125373806-125458895 GCF_022355385.1 Mustela nigripes | reverse complement strand
AAAATAAAATAAAATAAAAGAAGACAGCAAGAACTACCAAGACCTCAAATTTTTTAGCCTTAATGTCTTATTATGTTGGTATTCCTATCCCAAATATGTTCCTCCAAAGTTTCCCCTAATAAAAACAATTGGAAAATTAGAAAGCATCTAAGAAATTTTACTTTTTACTTATTAAAACCCAAATCACAGAGCGAGAAAGAATATAAATTTAAAATTTCTTAGAAATTACTGTACACTTGGAAGCCTATGTTTTATATTAAAATATTCATTGTAAATTCTTCAAAAATCTAAAAAAAGATACATGAGAAATCAATGACAAACTTATTTCTAGATGCCTATTATTTCTATTGAGCTGTTTTTAATAAAGGTAAATTAGAAGTGGAAGTCAATTTCTTTATGCCTATTAACATCAATGGGGATGATAAGAATAAAGAATTTATAAATTTGCATCCTGAAAACTAAAATGTTTCCCATTAAGGAACAGACTTTAAGACTCCTTTCCTTTCTGAATTAATGATTATTAGTTTCAAGTGATAAAATCTTTTCAGGGAAATCTGATATGAAACTTCTTTGGGAAGACTATTTTCCTCAATTATAAATTCATTATTAATTTGAGCATTCTGCCCAAACATTTAGAGACCTTATTTCAATTTTTATTGTAAATTATTTTACAAATTTGAAGTCTTTTAGACAATGTTTATTTATTTATTTTTTTAAAGATTTTATTTATTTATTTGACAGAGATCACAAGCAGGCAGAGAGAGAGGGGAGGAAGCAGGCTCCCTGCGGAGCAGAGAGCCCGATGCCGGGGCTTGATCCCAGGACTCTGGGATCATGACCTGAGCAGAAGGCAGAGGCTTTAACCCACTGAGCCACCCAGGCGCCCCATAGACAATGTTTAAAAAAAACATTCCTCAAGCTAATTTTCTTTTCCAGTCAACATATACCATTGCTAGAGGTTTATTCTGATAAATTTCACCATGATCTCAATTATTCAGAACTTTTATTCCTCCCAATTGATTTTTTTCATCCTCAGTATTCAATTTATCCACTCAGTATTTTTTAGCTTTTTAAATGAGAAACATTTAAAGTATATCTCTTCTCTTCATAGAAATTTAAAAATCAGAAGTTTAATAATTCTAAAAGATGGGCTACAGTTAATGTTTTTCACAAAGCTGCATTCTCTCCTGGAGTAAATGTCTTTTCCACAAAATTTAATTACATAATATAATTTTACCCCAAAATTACATCATACAAGCATACCTCTACCTTGAAACCAAAGCCCATAAAGGCCCAGGACTTCAGAATGCACACAACCAAAAAGGTTAGGTAGATAAACCATACGTTTAAGAACATACAAGCCAACAGAAGGGATCTATGAAGGATAATCACCTTAAGAGAAAAAACTTTGTGCAGATGACACTGGTTCAAATGCATTCCCTTGGGGAAAAAAAATCAACTCTGTAAAGATAGCAGATGGATTTGTTTAAATAGTAATAAAATTAACGAGGGACTTTAATAACCATCACAAATTATCAAGCATGCAACCATACTAAAACAAATGGCATTTTTTTTTTTTGCCCATACAGCATGTTTGTCAGACACTGACAAATGGAAATTTCAAGCTTTTTAAATTCAAAGGCATTTAGATCTAGCAATATAACATAACGTGGGAGAAAATAGTTTTTACTCTCAGTTCAGCAAGAAAGTCAAAGAGCTTCCAAGGGCTTACCACTGGTGGATCAACAGGTGCTGGTGGTTGTACTTGTAGGTTTACCGCAACAGTCTGTGGAGGAGGAAGAGTCTGAAATGGCAACTGGACCAAAGCTTCTGCAGCTGGAAGCTCCTCTTCTGACACCAAAGCATTCTGCACCAAAACCTGGCCCTGGGATAGAATTTCAGGCTGCACTTGTAAAGACTGCATAGACTGCAAGGGCAGTGGTGGAATCTGAGCTGGAGGAGATGCCGACATCTGCGGAGGGGTTGCAATTGGGATTGGAGAGGACTGCAGGGTTGAATACTGCTGGTGTGATGTTGGAGACACAATCTGCTGACCTGGGGACACCAAAGCGGACTGCTGAACTGGGCCAATGTGCACAACAGGGGAAGCTGGAAGTGGAAGATGGGATGGAAGATTCAGCTGTGCTGTAGGCTGCACCTGATTAGCAGTGGATTGCTGCAGGTTTGGCCCTGGCTGGAGAGCCGAGGACACAAGAGAGTGTGGCTGAATAAGGGCCTGTGGATGGATAATTATAGTAGGAGACTGACTTGGAGAATGAGGCGGCGGGGGAGACACCACTACAGACTGCTGTGCTGACTGTGACTGGCTAGGAGACATTGTCAAAGGAGGGGGATGGCTCTGAATTGGCGAACAATGCTGTGACTGGGCATTACTAGGAGCTGGAGGAAGGCCATGGTTTTGGAGTGGCATACAGTGCTGGGATGGGGGTGGGTCTTGAGTTGGATTTTGAAGTGTGATTGGCTGAATTTGCTGTTGCTGCTGCTGTAATATCAGCTGATGATGGGAAACCTTGGGAGGTGGTGAATGAAGAGGAATCTGCTGATGTTTTATTAGAGGATGAGGCTGAATTGGAGGATATGAAGCTGTGAGAGAAAAAAATGACAATTAGTATTTTTTTCCAAAAATAGCCTAGAAATTTATAAACAAATATAAAAGAGGAAAGTTTTCACATCAGAAGGTCTTAATCACCAAAAGTCTATTACAAGTCTTCCCAACAAGAGTGATTTGAAAATATGACAAAAACAACTTTTCCTTGGAAAACTATTAAGATTTCATGAAACAGACAATAGCTGTGATAAGCCCCAAAAGAAAAAACGGCCTAAAACAACTGATTCATACATCTGAAATATACACGATTCATTCTTATTAAATTATTAAATATACACAATTTATTCTTATTAAATTTATTCTTATTGAAGTTACCAGAAAATCTGCATTAACTTTAAACAAAGTTTATCTGAATTCCTTCTCTGGGGAGAAGAGAAGTATCCCAGAACAAATATAAGATCTATAAAAATAACTTCAAAATCATAAAAATGCAGTATCAAAATTCATAAAATAAAGGTCTCATATCTTTCTAGCCTATGTCTAAATAGTCTTCCAACTAACAGCCAATGTAATTATTTATAAAGGTTCCCAAGTAAGTTTCCAAATTTGAGCCAAGATGAAAAGTTGGTATTATTGGACCCAGGAACAGAAAATGTTTTGTATAACAAGTTAATTTAGCTAAGCAAAACACATGTGTGAATTCTACAGCACTGCTGAATAATCACTTTAACTAAGAAATAAAATTTCCAGGGCAATTCCAAACCCAGGACAACACTAGTTTGGCAGCAATAAGTTCATGCTGTCTAAATAAAGGATTTTGTTTCACTTCCCTCCTGCCCCACCCAAAAAAAAAAACAAAAACAAAAACAACAAAAAAACCTTACAGTAATCTATAAAAGACAGCATCCGTTTTTTTTTTTTCCCCCACAGAGGAGTCACTCATAACAGGGACAATATATATAAGAATTAGCAAAATCAAGTAGTAAATAGTTGTCCATTATCATGCCTCTTCTGCACACTAGTTCGTATGTTTACGCAAAGGGAGGTGCTGGTGAAACCCTCTCTAAAAATAAATGGAAATGGGGTTCACTAGAAGATAAACTGAAAAGATGTCTTAATATCATACAAAGGCTGTATGCATTTAAAATAGGTCTAAAGAGAGGGCAAAACTTTCTTAATCTCAGAATGTTAAGATAAAGGCTGTAACATCTTACATCTACTAACCACATTTGTGACAAAGGCCTTATAAAAATTATAACAACTTTTTAACATTGTTGCATTTGCTTAGTTATCATTTAAAATTGGGGGGGGGAACTTTTAAGGAAATTAACATCTGATTAACATCTCAAAACACAGGCACTTAAAAGGTTCAAAAAATATCCACCAATTCTGGGATGCCTGGGTGGCTCAGTTGGTTAAGCCGCTGCCTTCGGCTCAGGTCATGATCCCAGCGTCCTGGGATTGAGTCCCACATCGGGCTCCTTGCTCAGCAGGGAGCCTGCTTCTCCCTCTCCCTCTGCTGCCATTCCATCTGCCTGCGCTGGCTCTCTCCCTCTCTCTCTCTGACAAATAAATAAAATCTTTAAAAAAAAAAAAAATCCACCAATTCTACTTTTTAAAAAATAGAGATTCATTCTAAACTTTCACCTAAAGTAATTTTCGCATAACTAGACTAGCACTTCAAACTAAGACTGAAAATTTTATGCCAGCACTTTATAAATGTGTTGATAAGGACTCTACACTACAGGGCATTCAATTAAAATCTCAGAATCCTAGAGTGCCTTTTCTTCAAAGGCTCAAGGTGCTTTCACATTTCTCTCATTTGTTCTCACAAAATGCCTGTGGAATAGGTAAGTATTATTTTTCCTCTTTTACATAAGGGGAAATAGAGGTTTTGCCATCGTAACAGCAAACAGCCACTTTAATTCAATTTTTAAAGTTATAACTAAAATACCACATTCTTGATGCACAATGGGTAACACATTTATGGAATAAAAGTTCCTTCTCGGTTCTAGTTAGTAAGCAATCTTTTTTTATACTCTAGAACTGGTAATTTAATAGTATTCAATTAACACTTTTACCTAAATGAGGCTTTTCTTTGATCAGAAATCAAAGTGAATCTATATATTTTATATTAGTCCCTAAGCCCAAGTGACAAGAAAATAGAGAATAATTGTAAGGCTATCTGAAACAATACTTCTGTATAAGAAAAGCCCTAGTGCTCTCGAGAATACCATGTTCGTTAACTTCTCCAATTTTAATAAACTTTTTATTATTTCAGGATGGCCTTTATTTGGAGAATTAATGATTGGCATCATCTCTCACATATATAGAGCTCTTTATATAATTACTTACAGTTAAATATATTATTAAATAATTATATATTATTGTAAATTATTAAACACATTACTTTACTAAGTAGTTACAACAACCTTATGAGGTAGACAGGGTGCTACATTAATCCAATATATTACTGGAGAAGGAACTGGCCAGTTAAGTGTATTGCCTCAAATCACCCAGCTATTGAGAAAATTTTATGCAGCCCTGGGTGTAAAAGAACCCAGAATCCCTAGCTGAGTCTGGGTTCCTATTATGGATTGAATGTTTGAGTGCCCAAAAATGCATATGTTGAAACCCTAAATCTCCTGTGACTACATTTGGTAATGGGGCCTCTATGGAAGTAATTAAGGTTAAATGAGGTCAGAAGGGTGGGGCCCTTACAAGAAGAGCAAAAAGCTCACTATCCTCTCTCCCACCACTCAGATGAAAGACCATGTGAGGACACAGCAAGAAGGCAGCCATCTGCAAGCCTTTAAAAGAGCTCTCACCAAAAATAAACACTGCCAGACCTTGATCTTGGGTTTTTCAGCCTCCAGAACTGAGAAAATAATGTTCTACTGTTTAAGCCACCTAGTCTATGATATCCTTTATGGCAGCCTGAGCAGACTAGCATAGGCTTTTCACTACATATTAAATTAATGTTTACAAAAAGTTTGGTATATATTTTTTCTAACTGATGTCATAAAAGCTCTAAAAACTGCTATAAAAACTTAAACTCGAATGCAGTTAGTGATAATTTCCAGTCATATGGTTAAAATTCACCTTTATTTTATATATTAAAAATAGATAAACTATCAAGTGAGAGCTACAAATTCAAGAAGAAATGAAGAAAACCAAATGGTTTTAACATCTTAGAAATAAATATAAAGAAACAATAACCATATCCATTATAATAATTATTAGTCTATGCTACAGTAGAATACCAGTAGATTTTTTTCAAATTTGAAAGTGACCTATATAAATAAGCATTTTCTAACTGAGGAACAGGATAAATTACCAAGAATCTCAAAAACAACAACAACAAAAAAAAAAAAAAAAAAAAAAACTCTTAACTTCAGACTAACTTCTCACCAACATGAGCAGAAAATCTAAGAATGGAAAAATTCAGCTATTACTTAGCCAGAAGATACAAACTGCTTTGAATAACTGCAGTGTAAGGCTTGAATGAATTTATAAGTTTGGTAACTCCAAAGGTTTTTGTGGCTTAGGGTATTTCATTTGGTTTTACTTCTAATCAACACCACCACGGGAAATTGGAGTTTGGTAACACAGTTAAGAGATCTAAATTTGGTATTGCAATTGTCCTAAGAGTCTGATGGTTTTAGCTTACTGATCTCCTCCAAACCTACATAAAATACTGGCCATCAGAGGAAGGCAACGATAGGGATCCTACCACACTATCAATTAAAGAAAAGCAGAAGAGTAATTGTCAACTTAGAACCAGGTATTGGGAGCTCAGGAGAACTGAAAATCTAAAAGTAATCTCCTTGCTTGAACTAACTAACCCTGCAAGAGGTCCTAGCTTTATCTGAAGGGAGCATTCTCTTTGGAAGGAAATTAACCTACCCCCCATTATAATCTATCAAAACTATAATCACTAAAAATTGTCCCAAGCAGTCATGTCAAGTGCAGCGGGTCACTAATGCTCCGCAATGACGCCTATCAAAACTGGCCAGAGGCTGGATTGAGGCTGAAAATACTCTAAACAGTAGAGTACAAAAAGCCTGTTATCAAGCCATACAGAGACCTAGGACCTAGGCACACAGATGTTTATAAAAAAGAATTCACATCACACTATACTATGAATGGACTTATTAATTTATACATTACAACAATGCCTGCACTTATCTAAAGATTCAGATTTAAGAACTCCAAGCAGTGATACCCAATTTGAATGGGGGAAAAAAATTGTGCTATAATTTCCAAAATTCAAATGGAAAAACAGACCAACTATTAATCCACCAAATAGTTACTGTCCCCCTAATGTAAATAAGTACATATAAGGCACAACTTAGTACTGTCAAGAAAAAAGGGTGAAAAGGTGAAACAAAAGAGGGTTAAAGAAGTTAATAATTGAAAAGTACCTAACACATAAGTGTTCATTATTATCATCCTACTCTCTAAGAGCTTACTATACAGTAGAAAAACTAAGATCAGTAAGTATACAAATAACTATAAAAGAAAAAGGACCACAAAGAAACATAAAAACACTACACAGTGATGAGAGATTTCTAACTAGAGGAATATCAAACAATCCTAAAACACTGAGATTGGGTACTACAGAGAATGCAAGCAATATTAGCACAGAGGAAACATGCAAGAAAAACATATTTAGGTGGAGAGAAAGCAGACTTCAATAATATAAAATTAATCTTTAAAAAGTAATACATAGTTATAAAAAGACAGAAAGAAGGTGTTACTTGATGAAGTTGAATTAAGGGAGGACATTTTTTTTAATGAAACATATGTGGTGTCTAGCCCAGTACGTAACACACACACATACTTTCAATAAACAATAGCTGGACTGGAATAAAAACATATGCAGATATATTACAGAAGAGATACAAGTATAGTTGAGAAGCAAAGGAAGGGATCCAGCACAAGGGAGACAAAAGATTCTATAACAACTCCAAGAGAAGGTTAGGAGCTGGTAAGAAAGATACAATTGATGACATAAGCAAACAGTGTTAACTTTAAAGTAGAAAACGAGTAACTCCTTATCTTATTAGAAGTGAAGGAAGCTCAACACTGAGTAATTCTGAGATGAACAGAGGAGGTGGTAAGAAAACTCACTCTGGATGGCCCCAACATTTTCAGCCTAAGAACCATGAAGGATCTCATCTTGTGGATAGCAGAGAGAGCACATATGGGATTCAAAGGTGGATGAGAATGAAAATGACTTAGTTGATTGCCTGACATCTTCCTCTCAGAGATGGGAAAAAAAGCAACATCATAAGAAAAATAATTATACAAAATCCTTATTTTTGTAAAGTGGTAAACTCCACTCACTAACGATAACTTTTTTTAAAAAATGTGCTTTTTAAAGAGCTTTTAATTCTGTCCCACTAAAGCATATTAAATAAACTACAGGTAAATCTTTTTTTTTTTTCTTTAAACTAAAAGGTTTTTCAAGAAACAAGAGTTGACAAGGATGTGGGGAAAAAGGAACCCTCGGGCACAGTTGGTGGAAGGCAAACTGGTGCAGCCACTGTGGGAAACAGTACAGAGGTTTCTCAAAAAATTAAAAATAGAACTATCCTACAATCCAGTAATCACAATACTGGGTATTTACCCAAAGAATATGAAAACACTAATTTGAAAGGATATCTGCATCACTATTTACTGCAGTATTATTTACAACAGCCAAATTACGGAAGCAGCCCAAGTGTCCATCAACAGATAAATGGATAAAGAAGATGTGATACACACGTGCACGCACACACACACACACACACACACAAATTATTCAGCCATATAAAAGAATGAACAGAGCTAGAGAGTATAATTCTAAGTGAAATAAGTCAGAGAAAGATAAACACCGTATGACTTCACTCATATGTGGAATTTAACAAAGAAAAAAAAAATAGAGACAAACCAAAAAATAGACTCTTAACTATAGAGAACAAGCAGATGGTTACCAGAGGGGACTGGAGAGAGGTGGGAACAGGTAAAATAGGTAATGAGGATTAAGAGTACGCTTTTCTTAATGAGCATGGAGTTACATAAAGAATTGCTGAATCACTATATTGTACACCTGGAACTAATATAACACTGTACGTTAACTATACAGGAGTTAGAATTTTTTTTAATTAAGTAAATAAATAAAAAATAAAAGCCATTGGTTTTACCAATACAATGAAAGATCAGCCCATAATGAAGATGTTAATCAAATGTCAATTAACCAAAAAAATTTTTTATTATTATTTGTTTTAGCTATTGGGCTCTTTTGATTTCTCTTTCTTCAACTACAACACTGTTTTTTTTTTTAAACTCATGAAATTCACATTTTAAAATGTTTTTAAAAGTATTTTTGTTCCCATAATAGACATCTTTTGTTTTGCTCTGCCTGCTGATAAAGTGAAAAATGCAACTATTTCCAACAAGTTTATCCCACCTGGTGCTATTAACTGGTGAATACTTGATGTCCGGGTAACAGCTGTGCTTCGTGATTCCAGACTTGGACTTTCTCCCTTCTTATTACTTTCTGGAGAAGGATCTCGTTGGCTGATTTTAGAACTGGTGACTGTTGTTTTGTTATGACAAATTGTCAATGACTGAGTTTGACTAGTGCTTTTTGGCGGACCATTCTGTGAGCTAGATAATACACCCAACTTCTGGCTGCGTAATGTTAAATTCTGAACCTAAGAACCACACAACAAAAAATAAGGATGAAACAGATGGAATTAATTGAGATATGATAATCATTACCATTATAACAGCAACGACAATACATTTATAGTATGTTTTTTACATATCAAGTTCCAAGCACTTGAAATGACTGATTAATCCTAAAAGAAAGGGGAGTTATTATTCTAAGTAATCATGCCTTAAATATTAAGTAAAAATTTTTTAAAAGACATTAAGGGAATCATTAAGAACAAAATGAAAATACTATATATATATGTATATATATATATATATATCAAACGAACTATATATATGAGGAAATCACTCTGCAACATACTGCATTTTGAAGTTACCAGCTCAGAGACAGGTGAAGGGAAGGAGAGAGAAGGGTACTCCACATAAAAAGGAAAACTTGATCAAAGCCTCGGTGGCAGAAGAGCCCAGGGTGTGTAAGAGAAGGAGCAATCCCTTCAACTTCACTCTGACTCCTCCAGGCCAAGAGTGTGAAACCTTGAAGGTTACAAGTGCTTCATACTCTTGTGAGAAATTACTACATACAGTTAGGTGTGTGCATATACAATACTGTCATCCTCACACAGATCAGAAAGAAAAAGAAAAGAAAAAAAAAAACTACCCCTTCTACAGAGGTTATAAGGGAACACTCATCTTGTATATTAGAAAACTCATTCATCAAATCACCTGCCCACTGTGATAATTAAAAGCATATCCCAACTCCTTTTTAAGTCCTATTGTTATGGAATACTCACATGGCTTTGAGAACTACCTCTCATGAACTGAAAAAACCTTGAATGGGGCCTTGAAACGGGTTACACTATGACTCCTGTCTATACCCAGGGCTATTCTAAACATACCACCAATCTGAATGGTAGCAAGATCATCCCCCAATGACTTTCACCTGAGGTTTATACCATTTCCAAAGGGCAAGACAGAAAATGCCTCTCCAATAGCTGCCTAACCTTTTACCGATCTGGAAATGAATGCATTAAACACATTTATGCTAGCACTGACCCTGAGTTGGAAACTGAAACAAAACATTCTAAAGTGACAAAGCAAATGAGATACTGCTGCTTTATGCAAACTCCTGTTTCATGTGTGTTCTGTCTCTACAACTGTATCATTTAACTGATACAGGCTAAAACTTCTTTTCCTAAGTGCCAAATGCAGTGGGCAGCCAACAGCAGGTGCTGAACAAATGTTCACTTCAGAGCAGTTGAGGCTTGAAACAGTCTATTCTAAACTACTGAAAGAATTTTCTGAGACCATATGGAGCATCTTCTCAGATTTTTGTCAAATATTTCATAGCAAAGTAAGTGGACTAATAATTGTGGTATTACTGAAATTTAATACAAAAATAAAATTGCTAAAATCCAGGTTTCTCAGCTTGCCACTCAAAGCCCTCCACAATCTAGGCCCAAACCACTCTAAGCCCCATTCCCCACTATTTTAATCCACAATATTCACATTCTAGCCAAACCGTTCTGCTCACCCTTCTCCGAATACACCTTATACTTCCTCCATTTAGAGAGAGCCCCTGCTCAAGTTTCTCTTGCCTAAAATGCCATTCTCCTGAAGCCCAATGCTTTCATCAAGGCCCAGCAAAATCCCTCTCTCTCCCAAAGAAGCCTCTCCAAAGTTCCTGGTTAGAAATAATTTCTCCTCTCCTCTACAATGCCTTTCCCACAGAATTTGGACATACTGGCCTACAGCACTGACATATGTCTAGCTTATTTTAGAATTACTAATGTGTCTGTGAAATGTTGAGACACTTGCTGGCAGGCTCTCATCTCTGACATTCATTTTTGTACTCCCCACAGTTCAGTGCTACAGACATAACAGAAACTCTGCAAGTCTGAGATATTCTCCTACATCTGATTTTAAAATATATATTAACTGCCTTTTTTTTATTTTGCTAAGTGTTTAGTTCTATTTACAGTTTTCTTAGGCAATCAGTAAAATCTGTTCATATTTAACCAAAAAAAAAATCTCAACCAGTATCTAGTGGAGGCACATTAAAGTCTTTTAAGAAGCAAGGGGAAAAAACAGCATAAAACTGAACATAAGCCATAAATGATCTAGAAGTGAACCAAATCATAATAATATTCAAAGGCTAAATTATAATCTGAAAAATGAGAAAACTTTCTTTCAAATAAAAAGCACATTCACAGTATATGAGGATTTCACACAATGAACCCTAAACCTGCAGCAATCCATTTCTATAGAATAATTTTGTTCTTTGGAATTCTGAAAGAAAATGTATGTATGTGCTTATTATATGTATCATATACATTATCTATATGAATAAATTTTGGAGTATAGCCATAATAACTATGGTCATCTTGGCTTATATATTTATAATAAATTTAAAACATGTCAACCATACTCCTAGAGTACAGTAGAGTTAATTCAGCTGTTAATAGAAAGACCATATACTCAGATGTCCTTGACAGACGTTCCCTTTTGAGAAGAATCCACCCTTTCTAGATACAGAGTAGTTCTGTAATGTCCAACTTTCATTTCATCTTAACTTTTCCTATGATCAAATTATGGAAACATTCTGACTTTTAAAAATCTAGGTTGCACATGATCTATTTCTGCTAATTTCACACATTACATTTTTATAGTGGGTTACTGAAATACTCATATCTATTATTTAATTTGGCTCTAACAAATACTGTGTGAATTACTGTGTAACATCCCTTCTTTGCAGATGAGGAAACTAAGACTTAATGTCATACTGCCAACAGCAGAGCTGAGTTTCTAGCTTTTAAATCCAAAGGACTATTTTTTTCCTCAATTCTAAAAGCATTCCCTGATAGCCTTGGTAAGTAAGATTTGCTACTTTTAGTCCTATATCTTTCTGAAAGTCAGACTTTTTACTTATTTTTTTGGTCATGGTCAGGAAAAGGGATGGTGCATTTAAAATAGTAAATAAGGGTAAGATATTCCAAATTTCTTACTTTTGGACAGTATGCTACAAATGAATTTTAATACTAAGAAAATATTAACTGTTATACTGACTTCTGTAAAAGAACATTTAAAATAAAATGTCAACTTTTGCATCTCTCAATTACAAATTCATTGTTTTAAAAATTTCATATGAAGTTTAAAAATTAACAAAGTGGAGCACAAAGTTTTTCAAAACTAACAGCCCCAAATTTGAGGACAGTTACCACTAGAATATGCAAAGTATTAGCATCCCCTACCACTGTCATCTTCATTTACTGCCATTTCAAAAGCACTGCAAAGAAAAAACATTTGTAGACAAATTCCTAAAGGTCAATCCATCCCTTTAGTTTCTCAAAGTCTATCCTTGAATTAAGTCAAATTATCACAGAGCCGCATACCTGTATCACATCAAACTGGACCCCAGACCCACTTTTATAAAATTACTTTCACTATGCTCACTAAAGACACTCTAAGAGGTTTTCTCCATGAGAACACACAGGACACACTCTAGAGCACTCTCTAGAGAGCATGTTAGTTGTTTTTCTAACAGCTGGTTTATTTTACCTTGGAAACTGTGAATCATTTAAATGGCTACCTTTCTCTTTTCACTATTAGCTACTTGAAAGCTAAGAAGTGAAGTCATGATTTATCTTTAGATAATATATAACAAAAATAGTGATTAGTGGCTTGTGATATGTGCCAGGCACTATGCTAAAAACATTTGAGTATTGTCTCATTTATTCCTTTTCACAAGTCTGAGCTATTCTAGCTCACAGTGAAGAAACTGAGGCTTAAATTATATCCAACATAATTTCATTTTAATGTAGCTTAAAAACAGGCAAAACTAACATAGGTCAGGATAGTATGACTCTTGAGGGGCAGCAATGACAGGACCAAAACAGGCCATCGGGGAGGCTTCTCTGGATCCTGGTAAGTTTCTCCCTTTTGGTCTGGGTGCTTGGGATGTAAGCATATTCTGGTACAGACTGTTGAACACTTAATATATGTTCTGGATTTATATTATACTTTAATGAAAGCTTTAGAATGTCCAAAAAAGAAAAAAGAAACTGACGCTCAGGGCACCTGGCTGGCTCAGTCACTAGAGCATGCAGACTCCTGATGTCAAGGGTCATGCATTCAAGCCCCACAATGGGTACAGAATTTACTTTAGAAAAAAAAAATCTGAGGCTCAGCATAGGTAATAATAACAACTAACATCTACGTATCAGATACTGTTCTATTTTTCAATTATTTTTTAAGGATGTATTCATTTATTTGTGAGAGAGAACGTGCATGCAAGAGTGTGGTGGGAGAAGAGGGAGAGAGAATCTCAAGCAGACTCCCTGCTGAGCATGGAGTCTAACGCAGGGCTCCATCTCAGGAACCCTGAGATCAAGCATCACCTGTGCTGAAACCAACAGTTAGATGCTTAACTGACTGCCCCCCCCAAGCGCCCCTTATTTTTCAATTATTAACATATTTAATCCTCACTACAACCCTGTGAACCATTTTATAAATATTTATTTTATATTGTTGAAACTGAGGGAGAGATCAATGATATATAATGAAAAAGTGGCAGAGCATGTACTTGAACCAGGAGAGTCTAGTTCTAGAGTCCAAACTTATAACAATATGCTACACTACGATCTTGTTCAAAATCAATCAACTGGTGAGTGACAAAGCTGGCAGTTGCTGAAGTCAGAATTTTAACCCAAGTCTTTCAATTCCTCCCTTTGCAAAAAAAAGTACTGAGTACCTATAATGTTCTAGACACTAAACACATCTGTTATTCATTCTTCAACTTACCCTACAATTACATATGTCTATATAGATATATATATATACACAAATATATATGATAAAAATGTTTGATAACTTGGCTAATACAACTAATAAATAATTGAAGTGGGAGCTGAAATTAAACCCATGGAGGATTTCATGTGTGTAACTTGAAGAGGACCCTCACTCCTAACTCTATGCCACTTTTCTATTTTGATTTCTGCTTTTTTCATGCATGTTTTCAATTTATTTTATCTTGTTTTATTGTATGCATTTTATAAATCAATTAAATAAAATCTTAGTTGAAACAAAGTCAAGAATAAATAAAAAATAAAATTTAACATGTTCTGAAAGTTAATTATGGTCTATTTTTATTGGGTTTTATAAAACCAAAAGAAAACAGGAAGATCATTACTTCAACAAATCACTCCACAAAGAGATATCATAAAGGTTTAGAGGTCAAAGAACCTTAAAGATAATAAAGGTCTCATTTTGTAAATATGGAAAACTAAAGTACAAAAACGTTAAGGAATTGTGGAAGGACACAAAGCACATTAGGAGAAATCTGAGTTTAACTGATCACCATCTTTATATGCTGATATTGAAAACTGGCCTTTATTATTCAATAAAATAATAAGGAGGTTCTATGAAAAGTACCAAAGAATATTACTACTAATTTTAACTTTTACCAAAAAAATTAAGATTAAATTAAAAACAAAAAGCCAACGATGACTGTAAATTATACCTATTTCTGCCATATGCAGTCTAAAACATTAGCTACGGAAAAAATACCAAAATAGTATCATACAAAGTAATATCCTACTCAACTGGGTTTTTTTTTTTTTAAGATTTATTTGAGAGAGTGTGTGTGTGGGATAGCAGCAGTGGGACAAGAAGAGAAAATCTCAAGCAGACTCCCTGCCAAGCACAGAGCCTGAAGAGGGGCTCAATTCCATGACACTGAGATCATGACCCGAGCCAAAACCAGGAGTCAGACACTCAACTAACCACACCACCCAGGAACCCCTTCTACTCAAATGTTTGGTTTGGTTTTTTTTTTAAGATTTTTTATTTATTTATTTGACAGAGAGAGAGAGAGATCGATTGATCCCAAGTAGGTAGAGAGGCAGGCAGAGAGCGGGGGTAAGCAAGCTCCCTGTTGGGCAGACAGCCCAATGCAAGGCTCGATCCCAGGACCCTGAAATCATGACCTGAGCCAAAGGCAGAGGCTTAACCCACTGAGCCACCGAGACACTCCTACTCAATTGTTTTAATTAAAATTTATTCACGGTGCCTGGCTGGCTCAGTCCATAAAGCATGCAATTCCTGATCTCAGGGTTGTGAGTTTGAGCCCCATACTAGGTACAGAAATTACTTGAAAAAAATAAAATTAATTTTAAGAAATAAAATTATTTAATTTAATTCATTTTAGTCAACTTTACTGAGCTGTAACTTACAATAAAATGAACAAACAGTTCAAAGAGTTATACAAACGCTTTAATGAAAATATGGAACATTTCCATCACATAAAAGTTCACCCATGCCTGTCCCCAATCTCTCCCACCTTCTGAACCAGGTACCACCAATTTTTTTCACTATAAATTAGCTGTGCCTGTTCCGAAATTTCAGTGAAAAGAATCACAGGGGGGGCAGTTAGTTGAGCGCCCGACTGTTGGTTTCGGATCGGGTCATAACCAAACGGTTGTAAGATCCAGCCCTGCTCAGGCTCCACACTCAATGTGGAGAATCTGCTTTGGATTCTCTCTCACTCTCCGTCTGCCCCTCCTGCTTATGCACTCTCTCAAGTAAATAAATAAATCTTTAAAAAAAAAAAAAAAAATCACATGGTAGATATTCTCTGGTGTTTGCCTTCTTTTGCTATTATGATGTTTCTGAAATGCATCAGGAGTGTGTCCTTTTTTTATTTTTGAGTAATATTCCAGTTTGTTTATCCATTTACCAGTTAAAAGACAATGGTTGTTTCTAGTTTGGGGCTATTCTGAATACAGCTGCTACAAATATTCGTTTACATGTCTTTATACGTATATACATTTCCAAACCTCTCGGAATAAAAAACTATAAGCAGATTTGCTAGGTCACATGTTAAGTATATGTTTAACTTTATTAGGAACTGACAAACTGTTTTCCAAAGTTGTGACACCATTTTACACTCTCACTAAGAATATTATGAAATTACAGCTGCTCCAATTCCCACCAACATGTGGTATTATGAAGTTTCCTTCACTTCCACCATTTTAGTGAGTGCACAATGATATTCGTTGTGGTTTTAATTTCTGTAAGGATTATGAACAGGATGCCGAACATGTTTTCATGCGCTTATTGGCCTTTTGTATATCTTCCTTTGTGAAATGTTAAATCTTTGGCCCATTTTTTACTGATCTTACCGAGCTATAAGCATTACTTTGTATATTCTGGATACAACTCTTACGTCAGACATACGTATTATGAATATTTTCCCTCAGTCTGTGGCTTGCCTCTTCAAAAACAATGTTTTTTGAAGATTTTAACTTTGATAAATTCAGATTTGTTATTATTATTTTTTTATGGTTAGTGCTTTTTGTGTCCTAAGAAAGCTTTGCCTAGTCTACGGCCATACCATTCTGAATGCACCCGATCTCGTCAGAAAGCTTTGCATACCATACAGCTGTAAAAATAATCCTTATGTTTTCTTCTAGAGGTTTTATAGTTTAGGCTTTACCTTTAAGTCTATATTCTACTTCTAGCTCATTTTTGTGAATGGTGTGAGAAGAAAATTGAGGTTTTTTTCATAGTTTCAAATAAAATAGTATTCTATTCCATTTTTTAAGTTAAGAATTTCCCCAATTCATTTTTAAACTTAAAATCTATCTTCACTTAGTTATTACACAACTGCTTGCAAAAGAATCTACACAAAAGAATACAACTCACATAGTAAGAACAATAAGCCTGCTTTATAATAAAACTAAACATACCATGTTATAGCAAAAACTCATTAACTTTCTCTAATGTCAAATAACCTAAATATCTGTGCTTAATGGTAATTTCTATGTAACCAAAACTTCTTGAAGTTCTCACAGTATTTCATTAAATTCCAATCCAAAATGTAGGACAAAGAGCACTGAAATCATCAGCAACTTAAACACAATGTATGTTTATCTTTAACCTAAAGATCCAGACCTCAAGTACCACATTATGAAGCAGACAAGCTCACCTGAGTAGCTGCAGACTGACAGGAAGATGACGATGACGACGAGACAACAGGAATGTCAGACTGTACAGCAGCCACAGTGGTAGCGGGTGTGAAAATCAGCTGTACAGACAGAAAAACCAAAAAAATACCCTAAGACAAAAGAACGTGTCCCACACACAATGTATAGCAGGCAAGAGAGACTGAAATTTGTGACAGAAAGACAATGCAGTTTAGGACTGTCCTCTAAGCAAAAGGTTTTACGTGACAAAGGAAAGTTTCTAATACAGAACTCAAAAAAAAAAAAAAAAGCATAAACATTTTGAAACAGCTCATGATTCTGATGAGTAGAAAAATAAATCAGTGCTCCAAAAAGAAAATGTATTTTGGTAATATGAAATCCTCATACCAAATTTTACCCCAAATAAGCTATTATTTACTCAAACTTTTCCCAGCTCAGAAACTACTATGGCAGGATTTCTAAAATGAATTTATTTTCAATAGACAACCACTCTTGAATACAAATTTCAGTGAGAAACCTGAAAAGAAACACAAGAGTCTTTTCAGTCTTCTTTACCACAAAAGGTAACTATGCCCCAGACTACAGGATTTCACTCAGCTACATGGGATCTACAATACAAACCAAATTGCTCTTGATTTTAAAACTAGTCATAAAGAAATATTCATTCCAAATGTAAATGCCACATGTCAAAATACAACAACAAAATGGCCTGCAAAAAAGCTTCACATCAAATAAATAAGGAAGAAAGACATACTCAATTTATTTATTTATCACCGTCTCTTCAAATGTTATTTTTTAATGTTAAAACAGAATGCCATTAGTTTAAAAAGGCACTATCAATCCACGCAGAGATTATCCAATCCAATTTAGTATATTATGATAGTCGTTTCACACAGTGTGTAAATATTCTATTTTAAAATTGCACTAGGAGTTATTCAGGTCCTCAAACTATTCCTGTTTAAGTTAAAATTACTGACTATAGGATCTTTTATATTTCAGTTCTTTAAAATACTAAATTTAAGTGAATTAAACAATGAAGTATAACTTTCACAAGAAGGTAACTTCCAGAACAAACAACTAAAAGCACTAAAAATAAACAGAAGATGTTTGTTCTATTTAGCTTGAACCATAAGAAACTGTAAGTTTTATAAAGAGGCCAAAAGTAGTCACTTCAAATGATTCAGCCTAATTTTAAAGCACATTATTAATTAAATAAGATCTCTTAGGGGAAAAAACCCAGAAGTATGGTAATGTCCACTGAATAATCTGTAAATAAAAGGTGGGTCATGTCATTGTTTCCTATTAGAAATATGATGGAAAACTTTCTTTGTAATTTTAGTGGAGAACTGGGGATCCAGATATATATTTAGTTCATTGGACAAAGAAAGAATATAAGTAAATACATACTAGACCAAAGCTCTTGTCTAGCTACCTGCAGACATCAAATAAAGTAAATGCTAACCAACGCCTTAAAGAAGCTCAACAGGGGACGCCTGGGTGGCTCAGTTTGGTTAAGCAGCTGCCTTAGGCTCAGGTCATGATCCCAGCGTCCTGGGATCGAGTCCCGCATTGGGCTCCTTGCTTGGCAGGGAGCCTGCTTCTCCCTCTGCCTCTGCCTGCCATTCTGTCCGCCTGTACTCGCTCTCTCTCCCTCTCTCTCTGACAAATAAATAAATAAAATCTTAAAAAAAAAAAAAAAGAAGAAGAAGCTCAACAGGTAAACTAGGAAATCAGTAGGTACTCAAATACAGAAGAGCCAAATTAACATTCCTGATTAACAAAAGATTAAAGTGAACATAATAACACAAATATTTTGTTAAATTTAAGATGGGAATAACCAAAGCTAAAAGTCATCTGGTAAATTACCAGGAACTCCAATACAGATTTAAGAAGATGCCACAGTATAAATTCTAACTTATATTTAATCACAACTTTTTAACACTGCTAACTATTTAATCAAATTTAAGTTGTCAAAGATATACAATGACTTTTCATATATATTTCTACATATCACTGCAAACATTAATTTTAACTGTAAGATGCCATCAATTATAAATGCACCTCAATTTGAGAGATGTTAAGATGTGAAAAAAGTTTGAAATCCATAAAATTCGGTATTAAAAAAACAGTCACTCCATGTTACAGAATCTGTTAGCTTCCCAATGTTACTATTTGATACACCAAGAAGCCCTACCAATTAAAAGTAGAATTTTTCATGACGTAAATGTATAAGAGCTAAGCACATACATATAAAAAATTTTGTTAAACATTTCTTAAGTATTAAAAATGCCTCTTATTGCATCAAATCAAGAAACGTTTCGATCTCTCTCAAGTCCTTAAACACTGAAAAAATTTGGTAGCTCATATCTTACCATTTGAGCTCGGAGATACATTTGAGCTTGGCTTGCCGTTAGGGTAGGGGAGGTACTCCCTAGTAACATAGTCTGTTGGGTAATACTGCCGCTGGTAGAACTGGAAGCCTGGGAACGGCTTATTAACTGTGCAGGTGTAGGAGAAGTGGAGAGGTTGATCTAAGGAAGAAAACATATTAGGTCATAGGCTTCCATTTCTTGCTTCCATGCCAGTGAATTTCACCAAGGTGCAGTTAGGCAATCAATGGTATAAACTATGGCTAAGGAACCTAAAAGAGAGGGCTTCATCTATGACAGAGCCTCCCTCACTTCTTTGGGCAATTATTTGCACATATGCAAACAACAGTATGTACTGAATAGTAATTAGGATAATTTTTAAGGATATGCTCAAGGTGTTTCATTCACTAAGATTTCACTATCTTAAAATATCATTTCTACTACCTCTCAAAAATCAGGGTTAATATTCCACTATTTTAATATTCCACATACTAACTTAAAACATCTGAATCAACAGTTTATACTATTTTTTCAGATTCTGTCACATTTTGAGGGATTTCTCAGGCAAACAAAAATTAAAACACAGATAATCCATTCACATATATATAAACACACATATAACATATAATTAGTATAATGTTCTCTCTCAAAAGCTCTCAAAAAAAAATACAATTGCTACTTGTCAAACAGATGGAAAAATCCTGAGTTCTGGTTACAAAATTAAATTATAAGCACTACTGTAAAGTTATAACTTCTGTTAGAAAAAAGAAAACCAGTTCAGAGTCTACCTCTAGGATATATGAGAACCTTATAAATGGGCCTTATCTCTGAAGGCAAACTTCACAAGGAAGTAAAGGGCAAAGGGAGACATATACCCTTTTTTATTTTTCCAATTTCATACCACAAGCATATATTACCCTTTTTTTCTTCATTTTTTGTGTTTCATTTTTCTATTTGGGTCTTTTTAAATTTTTATGCATTATCCATTTTAAAAATAAATATTTTAGTAAGTAATATAACCTGATCTCAAGTACTTTTTGTGAACAAAGAATAAATTTAAGAAATAAGAAGTCACAAAATAGTTTTTTAAGCTTTTGATTCAAGCAACAAGGTAGACTAGCCTATTATAGCCATGTGCCCAAATACACTCACTGAAATGCCAAAGCAACATGAAATACCAGAATACAACTGAACTCCTAAGAGGGGAAGGGGAGGGAAATTCCCAGGTTCCAGAAAGGAAGAAACTAGCTGACACCCAGCACCAAGGCAATCTCAGGGGACACTGGTCTAAAGATAGAAGACCTGATTTTGAGCCTATTTCAGAAAAGAGCTAGAGGTAAAACCCCTATTTTGAGCCAAGATCGTCAAAAGGGGTGCTCAGTATGTGAGAAGAGAACAGGAAAAGCTCCACTCATACACTTTAAGACCAACAAGGAAGCCTGCCATCTGCCTTGCCCCGAATGGAAGGAGAAAGGCTCCTATGAGAATCAAAACCCCAGGCTTGCACCATGTGGGGGGTACACAATCCAAATCTACACTACCTGCAATTTCATAACCCATCCCAAAACATTAGCATTTAAACCAGTCCAGGACATTTGGTAAACTGAAAAAGTAAGACATCTGGTAAATTGAACAAGTACCTGGAGGAGGCTAAGTGAAGGCCATACTGGAGGACCTCTCTGTGCTGGTTTTACATAATTTCCTATGAGTCTATAATTATTCAAAAATTTAAAAGTTTTTTAAAAACTGTATAGAGGGTACAAAAGAGTTGATTAACTAATTCTCTAAACTTATCTGTATCTTTAAAGTATTATTAATTTTAATAAAATACATTATACTTACATCTATAATTCAGTGCATAAAAGCAATGAATACAATACATAGAATTATTCTGCAATATGCTTTTTGCTCCTAGCATACCACTAACGTCACATTAAGCAATACTCACCAACGCCGCCCATCTGACAAATTCAATGGATCTTTTCAGACCATTCCCTCTCAATCTTCTTACCAGCTCTTCTTTCAGGCCTAACCTCAAAATGTTCACCCCCACCATTTTTCTTCTTGAACTCCTAGATTACCACACCCACGCTCCCACAATTGCAAAAAACTCAAACCTGATGACTCTAAATCCTTAATTATAAACTCATTCTGAGCTACAGATCCACATACGTACAGAACACATCTTTCTGGGTATCTCTTATCAACTCATATTCAACATGTTCAAACACCGTTATTATTCCTTCTTAAGCCAGCTTCTCCTCAAATAATCACTGGCATCTACTAAAATCCTACAAAACAGAAGATCTGGAAGTCATCCTGATTCTTCCTTCTCCTTTACCACACATACAAAACCAGTCACATCTTACTGTTTATACACCTTTATTTTCTTTGTTTTCATTTTAATCACTTAGTTTGAGAGTCTGGGCCTATGGCACTTCCAGCTAGATTACTTCAACAGCCGCAAACTGACCTCCCTGCCTGTAATCTTGTTTCCTTCTACTTGCCAATCTTTCCCTGATCTAATTAACTATTTAAAAATGTGGATAACATTCTAGCATCACTCCTCCCACCCCTCCATACACACCTTTCACATTAGCTATATAAAGTTATTTGCGATATCATAATGTTCCACACCTCTGTGGTCCTAGTAACAATGCTCTGGACTAGTCTGGGCATCCCCCTAGTCACAGGTCCCACCCCATCTGTACCAACGTAGTGAACAGCCCTCTCTCAAAAAGCATCTGCTCTAATAAGTTTTTTCAGGCATCCCTACATCCCACAGAACTATTTCCCTTCCTTTTTGCTTGTTATCATTGATATACTTCTATCTCACCCTTCTAAACAATCATTTCTATAAGGGTAGGGATTATGAACTATTCATCTTCAAAAATATCTACAAAAATACTTTCATTCAATACGTTTATTAAGTTAATGAATACCATGTTATTTTAAGACATATTTCATAGTTTCAATGTAATATATAAGCTCATCATAAAGAGTATCAGTGTGAATGAGGAAAAAAAAACAATTTTAGTAGCATCCCTAACAAAGCAGAGTAAAAATGCAGACAGTGTGGTGATATTAGTTCAATTCTAGTTTTGATATGCTACAGAAGTTATTAGTAAGCCCCCCCAAGACTTACTATTTTCCTACATGTCTATGAATGGACATTTTGGATAAAGCCTTACTAAAAAGATTAAATCACTTTGCAGGATAAAACTGGACCCAGGTTTTCTGACTCATGTATTTTGGCATTCAGAGTGGTTTCCTACACCCTGATAGCTTGTAAATTTGGGTCACTGCAATAATAGTGCCATGGCACTTTTTTTCAGACAGTGGAAGGAAAAGAGAAGGGAGGGAGAGAAAGAAGGAATGAACTATAGTCAGGATAGACCACACAGTCTTCAAACAGAAACACAACAAAAGTCTTTCTAAAAAATGACTGGCTGGTAGCTAAAATGCCTGAGAGTGCTCTTTAAGGAAGCAGAACACACAGTATGAACAGAATGCTTTTCTTTTTCTTAAAAAAAGAAAAAAGGAAGTAAGAAAACAAAATAGTAACTTCCTAACCACCTGCATTTCCATTTTGTCTAAGTTGTGAGAACAAAAAACCAGTATCATGTTTATTTTTAAGTTCCACATAACAGGTAACATTTTAGGCAGTGTCTAACTCACAAATGCCCAACCCATGAATGAGGGCAATTATACCTCTACAAGAAGTCCACCTCCACAACTGGCCTAACTTTAAAACAAAAACAAAAAAAACCTACCCTTCCATTCCACAACAGATAAAGCTCTCCCTACTTTCTGCTTTTCTCTGCTGACCTAAGTGAAAGGCCTCAAATCATTAGCATTATATTCTCTGTCAATTCCATCCCAACATTCCTAACTCCTTTTCCCTTTAAAGCCTTGGCCAATCCTGTCACTTCATACCTGAAACCCCACACTCCCTGAAGGAACTCACTCTTTGAGCCCTTATTACTGGAAGCTCTCTTCCCAGTTGGAAGCACTAATTTCAAGAGTCACCAGAGAAAACCATGTCTACAAAGAAAAGCTGTTTAACTCACAATCACATCTTGGTGTCCCTCCAACACGAGGTTATGTAGGCTTTTTGGCTCAGAGTACTCCCTAGAACCAAAGCCCATTTGAAAACCATTGATGCTATTTGACCGATCAAAATCAATCAGGTATATCTACAGAAACATAGTACACAGACATTAAAAGGATAATGTATACCTGTATTATTCAACAACATGAAAATATCTTTATAACCAACTGCTGAATGAAAAAAACTATGGAATAACATATCCTGAACAATCCCATTTACGTAATTATAAAAATATGTGTTCATGTATACACACATATCACATATGAAAAAATGTTGAGAGAAAAGCAAATGTATATACACACAATAATGCACATGCATAAAACTGTATATTATTAAATCTCATATAGATATATAGGCATACACACACCACTTTGGAAGAATAAGCACCAAACTGTGAAAGTGAATAATACCTACTAGGGGTAAAATTTAGGATAACGTGTATTTTTTTAATCTTTTTCGTCTTTTCTGTGTAGGTACTAAATTTAGAATCAGAGAAGAAATGCTATTTTCCTTTTTTTTAATGTTTACTTTAGTACATTGTTTTTACCACTTTATTTTTTTTATTTTTATTTTTTTTTAATATTTTATTTATTTATTTGACAGAGATCACAAGTAGGCAGAGAGGCAGGGAGAGAGAGAGAGGAGGAAACAGGCTCTCCGCGGAGCAGAGAGCCTGATACAGGGCTCGACCCCAGGACCCTGGGATCATGACCTGAGCCAAAGGCAAAGGCTTTAACCCACTGAGCCACCCAGGGGCCCCTGTTTTTACCACTTTAAAGCAGTGTATACATTTTCTTGCCTCATTCTTCAGTGGGGATTTGTATATGAGTAATTTAAGTATCTAGAATATAAAATGCTATATTAAAATTTCAAATAATAATATCTACCCATGAAGATTTCCTTTAAGAGACTGTACTTTCTCACTAATAATATGAAATAAAATGTGAATCCTAGTTATTACAGAAAACCATTATTTCTACCATTTGCAATACATGCTATAAACACAACAGCAGGGACGCCTGGGTGGCTCAGTCAGTTAGGCATCTGCCTTGGGCTCAGGTCATGATCCCAGAGTTCTGGGATCAAGTCCCACATCAGACTCCTTGCTCAGTGGGGAGCCTGCTTCTCCCTCTGCTGTACTTTCCCTTTTCCCTCTCTCTGACAAATAAATAAATAAAGTCTTAAAAAAAAAAACAGCAAAACAAGAAACCTCATAACTTCCCATTTGCTTTCAGATTTTGATATCCTAAAAAATTTGCAATGCTGAAACAATTAAAATACTGGAAATACAGCATTCAGCAACGGGAATGGTTACATAAAATAAAGTGCATCCATACCATGCAACACTATACAACAGCGTGAGTGAGTGAGATTGACCTTTGTGTGCTAATACAGAAAGAGCTGAAGACTGTTGGGTGTAAAAAACAAAATGCAGAATATTGTGTTTCCAGTGCATAAAAAAAAAAAAGCACATTAACACATACACACACATTTCTTTATGCTACATATGTCCATAATACATAGGTAAAGATATGGAGGGATAACCAACAAACTGAGAAGTCAGAAGGACTGAAGAGGACTTCTGAAGGGAACTTAGCACTTTTTCACTTTTTCTGTACTATTGGAATATTTCACAAGAATGCACTAAAGCTCCTCATGACCATACGAATATTCAGACTACAGTTTTACTTTAAGGTAGTATTAAGTTTTGGAATAGTCTTCTAAACTCAATCACTTGAAATTAAAAATCCTTGATTAAAGTGCCTCCTAAAATAGGTATTAGGATGAGAACATTAGCAATAGACCACTGGGAATGACTGGTCATAACCAAGTACTCTTCTCTCAGAAAAAAACCTGTAACAGGTTCATTTGATATGTGATTGATCTGACTTAGACATGTTTAGAGAAAAGTAAACATTTTTAAGGTTCTTGATCTAGAAAACCATCTCACTGACTCAATAAGTATACTCTTTAGAAAATTTTTTAAAAACAAATAACTAGATATGTATACAAAAATATATAACAGAACTCCAAAACAAGTTTACTAATAACAGCAAAATTTCTAATATAGTCACATGAGGGCTTCAATACATGAACTTTGGGGAGATGCAATTCAGTGTATACCTTGATCTAGACCCAGAGTTAACTAGATGAAAAGAGTAACAAAAACCACTTAATTAGACAACTTAATTTTACACAGAAGAAAAATGGGGTATAAATGACTAAGGAGGCTAAACAACTTGCTCTAAGCACACCACCAGTCAGTCACAGAATAAGGACTAGAATCCATGTCCTTCACCTCCTCCATTCTATCTTTCATAATAACCCAGAATTGGTAGTGAAATCATCATGTACTCTTTCTTGTGACTTGAATTTTCAATGAGATGCACAAGACATCACTAATCACCAGACTTCCACATGAACTCCAAACTCATATATCCAATGTTTACTCAACATCTACCATAAAGTCAGACTGTCCAAAACTTAACTCTTGATTTTGTTCTCAACACCTGCTTTATCAGATCCTTCTAAATGTTCAGGCCAAAATACTACAGTTATCCTTGACTCTTCACCCTTCCTCACATCTTTGATTCAATCCATCAGCATACCCTATTAGCTCTAATTTTAAAACATATACAAATTTCAATAAAAAAATACTGGCGAAAAAAAAATTATCTAGAATCTGGCCAACTACTTCTCATCGTATCTACTGTCACCATCATGGTACAAGCCCCCAATCTTTCTTGGATTACTACAAGAATCATTTAACTCATCTCCCTGCTTCTATCTTCACCCCCCACAACCTAACATTGTCACTAAGTTAAAACCTGAGATCGGGATGCCTGGGTGGCTCAGTGGGTTAAAGCCTCTGCTTTTGGCTCAGGTCATGGTCTCAGGGTCCAGGGATCGAACCCCGCATCGGGCTCTCTGCTCAACAGGGAGCCTGCTTCCCCCCCCCCCATCTCTGCCTGCCTCTCTGCCTACTTGTGATCTCTGTTTGTCAAATAAATAAAATCTTAAAAAAAAATTTAGAATTAAAAAACCAAACAACAACAACAAAAAAACCCTGAGATCATGGGGCTTCCCTACTGAAATAGCTTTCCAATAGCTTTCCAATTTGAGTAAGAGTTTTTTTTTTTTTTTAAAGATTTTATTTATTTGACAAAGAGATCACAAGTAGAGAGGCAGCAGAGAGAGGGAAGCAGGCCCCCTGCTGAGCAGAGAGCCCGATGCGGGACTCGATCCCAGGACCCTGAGATCATGACCTGAGCGAAAGGCAGCGGCTTAATTCACTGAGCCACCCAGGTGCCCCTTGAGTAAGAGTTTTATAATCTCCTTATGACTGGACTACAATTACCTCTCTAATGTCGTCTCTAACCACACTACCACTCTCTCATTCTACTCCAGCCACAATACTCCTTTCTGTTCCTTGAGCATGTTTGCCTCCCTAACCCTCCTTCAAATACCATCTTTATTAGCCGTGCCTTCCCTGACCGCCCTAGTTAAAATAGCAAATTCCCTTATCCTATTCCCCCTTATTGCTTTATTCTTCTTTATAGCACTTACCATCTGACATATTATATACCAGCAGTTTACCATCTGTCTATCCCTAGCTCCATAAGAACAAAGTTTATTGTGTTGCTGTGTTCCCATACCTAAAGGGTTTTGACACATATTAAATGCTCAATAAATATTTGTTGTATGAATGAGTGAATATATGAATGAAAAAAAATCATAAAACTAACCGGGCTTCAAATGCTCATCTTGTCTGGCCCCATAACTACAAAGCTATTACAAACAAGGTTTTTTCCTTTTTCACTAAAATAGTACAGTGAATTTAAGTCAAAACATCTGGGATTAATGTAGATTATAAGACCAAAAAACAACAAAGAAAAGATAAAGGGAATGAGATACAAATAGCCCTTGAGTCACTTAGAGACTCATGATTGCAATTTTTCAGCTACATAATCCTTTCCAGCTGAAAATGCTCAATGAAGCAGAAGTATATAGAGAATGATAGTATAAAAGTATATAGAGAATGATAGCACCTCACTTACATTAAAACAAATAAAATTAACCTCAGGCCTATTTACATTTATGTATAGAAACACACAGTAATAAACAAGAAAGCTTTACACATAACTTTTTCACAGCAAAAGGGACTACTGAGAAGGGATGTCCCTTTTACTCTACACATTTGTAGTGTCTGTACCTTAGACAATAAGAGCATATTTGTGTTTTATTTAGGCAATATAACAATTAACAAAATAGGGGCACCTGCGTGGCTCAGGCAGTTGAGCATCTGCCTTAGGCTCAGGTCATGATTCCAGGACCCTGGGATGGAGCCTTGCGTTGAGCTTCTGGCTGAGCAGGGAGCCTGCTTCTTCCTCTCCCCCACTCGTGCTCTCTATAGCGTGCACACTCTCTCTCTCTCTCAAATAAAAAAAATCTTTTTTAAAAATTAACAAAATGAAGCTCTTCAATCCACTTCCTCAGAGAAAACTACTGATTAACAATTTGTTATGTATTACAGATATTCTTCTTGAATCATCAAGCAGATATATAATTTTTTAAAAAGTAATTTAAATGACAGGAATTGTTTCCAGAAAGATGGAATAGATATACTTTTCCCTATTCCTGCCCCTGTGGAACAGATATACTTTTCCCTATTCCTGCCCCTAAATATAACTAAAAACCCTGGATGTAACAAGCAAAAGAAGATCCTGAAAGGTGGAGAAAAGCAGACTGGCTAGGGACCTCAGACACACAGGACCACGTGGTTGTGGGCTCCCTGGTTTTCCTTTTATCTTATATTAGCCAAACTTAGAGCTGAAACAGTGTGTAACCCAGAAACACAAATTGGTGCAAACAAAAAAACACCCCAAAAGAAGTCTGCTCTTTCAAGCCAAATGAACAAGAAAGAAACTCCCTAGCAACATAGAAAACTTTTAGATAGTTGCTCTACTTCAGCCAAACACCACAGAAAACACTGTGGCCCTACCCACAACAGCAAAGACTTCCACCTACACCAGGTTGTAACAAGGCACCTCAATTGCCATAATCCCTCCAATGGATAAGCATCAGAGAAGTACGTAGAGGTAGAGAGCCAGGACTTTTATCCCAGCCATGCAGGAATAGACTACCTCCACCAACCCACCCCATCCCTAAGGTATCAGTGGAGACCAAGCGGGGAGCCGTAACATGGCATTCTTATTCCTTCCCCCGAGCCCCTCCATCCAGGGACACATCCATGGAGGTCTAGTGAGGAGCCAGAACTCTCCCCCCGCTCAGGAATTTTGAGAAGCACCCTCTCAGGTGTCAGTCTACCCTCAGACGGTATTAAGAAGTTGGCACACATTCCCTTTCAGAAGCCAGGAGCCAAAATGCAAAGTTTAAAATGATCCATAGTCTCATAATACTCAAAATGTTGAGGTTTCAATCAAAAATCACTCATACCAAGAACCAGAAAGACCAAAGCTGAATAAAAAAAGACGAGTGGATGCCAACACCAAGAAGAAAGAGATACGAGAATTCGGACAGATTTTAAAGCAGTCATTATAAAAATGCTGTAAATAAGCAACATGAGCACACTTGAATGAAAAAGCAAAATCTCTCAGCAAACAGAAGATATAAGTAAGAACCAAATGGAAATTTTAGAACTGAAAAACAGAATAATCTAAAGAAAAAACTTAATGAGATCATACTACACATTTTTGCTTTTTTCACTTAATATCTAATGAAAATCTAAGTCTCTCTGTATACATACATACAGCATTTTTTGTTAGCTGTAGTATTCCTCTGTATGAATTAACTATACATTAATCTTTGATTAATGGGCACTTACTTAAATTGTTTATAATTCATCATTATAAGTCATGCATATTTGCATAATTATGTCATTTTTACATGATTATCTGTCATAATTATCTATCATTTTTAGTAAATGACATCATTAAAAATAACAGTGATAAGTGAAAGGGAATGCACAATTTAAAATTTCATACGCAATGTCAAATAATCCTCCAGAAAAGCTGTACCAAATACATTCCCACTGATAGTAAATGAGTATATCTACTTTCTCACATCTTTGCCAACAATGGGTACTGGCTCAATGTTTTTCCTTGTTTTCTAATTTGAGAGATGTCATTGTTATTTTTATATACATTTCTTTATTACTAATACGATAAATACGTTTTCACATGTTTAGAAGCCAGAAATAGTCTTTCTTTTGAAAATTACCTGTGCAGGTCTTTTGTGAATTCTCACTGTTTATCTCACCACTATAAAAGAGCCCTTGTTATTTCACAAATATAAGCTGGTCGACCTACAAGGTACAAATATATTTTGAACCATTTTGTGTTTTTTAAGTTTGTTGATGCTTTAACTAGTTTAGGGTTCATTTTGACAAATCAAATTTAACCAAATCTAAGTCCTGTTCCCTTAAAGTACAGAGACAACAAACTAAACCCTCAGTCCCAACTAGTTTTATAGCCAAACAATCATAAAACCACCACTCTCACTACTGGTCAGTGTCTAGAATTAGTCTTTCTGTTTTAATGACGGAAGAAGAGAATGCTTGCATCCACTATGTACCTATATATTCAATTAACAACAGACTTCTCCAGTTTCCCGAGGTCGTAATCTACTCTTTAATAATATTCCATTTCCCTACTGGGATCCCACTTCTACTTTAAACCTGCGTTAATCTGGCTAAAAACTTGACAACCTACCATCTGGTCCTTTATTATACTAAAGGCTGGACCCTTCCCCACAGGCTTTCACTATTAATCTGGAACCCTACCTTGAAATAACCAAAACTGAAAATTACTAGACTGCCCCCTAACATGGGTCATTAGTATCATTACCTAGAGATTTCTGCTACTAGGTTCTACCCCGCTTTTGGAGACTGACCCATATTCACTAAGCTACCCTGGTATCATAATTTGGACAGCTAGTCAACTCCCTTGAGCTATTATTGAGCTGGGATCGAAAACAAAGCAAATACAATGCATTACTCCTTTTTTTTCCTGGACATCTGTTCTCCCTGCTTACTTCTTTTCCTCCACCAACCAGTCACACAGGTTCTGGCACACTTTATCATATGAGGCTGCCTGATTTATGACAAGCAGCACTAACAACATCATAAAAAATAAACACAATCACTGGAATTATAATTTCTGTGAAAGTCACATACATAAAATCATAATGAGAGAAAAACAGTTTAAAAGGATATCTTTTAATAATCTGAAAAATTAAAAAACACCTCTTTATCCATATATATACCCTAATGTTATTCCAGTATTTCCTAGAATAAAAAAAACTGTCTATAATTTTTTTAACCAGACCACAAATGTTTATGAATGCTTGCCTTAACTACCAATGAATGTATTAAAGAAAGACATGACATCAATAATCATATTACAGTTATTAATACTTAGGGCTAGATTATACTACTGAAATTTTTTATTTTCTCCAGCCTAACATTTTCAAGTCATAATTTATTACCTAATTTTATATATTCCAGGATACTTCCATGCTAAAAAAGAATAGAATTTTTTAATTAAAAATGTCATGGCCTAGTCGGTTAAGCATCCAACTCTTGATTTTGGCTCAGGTCATGATCTCAGGGTAGTGAGATTGAGCCCCACAACAGGCTTGGCACTGGGCATAGAACCTGCCTAAGAGTCTTTCTCTCTCCCTCTCCCCTGCCCTGCCTTTCTCTGGCCCCCCCCCAAAAAACAAAGTCATATCAATATCCAGAAAAATAACCATATGCATATATGTGTGTATGTGTGTGTGTATATATATGTATACATATATATACACACACACATACACACACACACATATATATAACATATAGCTATAGGTATCAAGTCAGGAAAGCCCAAACCCTTAGACAAAGAAATACAGCACAAGTTCATCTTCAATTTCTTAGCAATCTACAAACTAAACTCTATTAGAGTCAACTTTATAAATTATCAAAATATTATCCTCCTGGATCAGGAAAAAAAATCATAAGGATATGATTAGGTTAACTTAATGGATCTCAACCAGAGGCAGTTTTGCCCTCCAGGAAACATCTGGCAGGGTCTAGAGATATTTTTGGTTGTCACACTGAGGCAAGGAAGAAGGCCATAGCCTACTAGTAACCAGTGGCTAGAAGCTAGGCATGCCGCTAAGCATCCTATAACACACGGCACAGTCCCCCCACAAGAATTATGTGCTCTATAACAGCTACAGTGATGATGCAGAGAAATCTGGAATAGGTGATGAAATGTGAATATGGACTACACTGTATCAATGCTAAATTTCCTGAATCTGATTATTTTCATGTCGCTCTGTAAGAGAACAACTTTCTTTCTGGGAAATACATATCAAAGTATTCAGAAATAAAGGAACATGTCTCAACTTACCTGCAAATGGTTCAGAAAAAGATATGTCTATATGTATATATGTAGAGAGAAAGAATGAATGGTAAAGCAATGAGCCAAATGCTAACAACTGGTGAATCTGAGTAAAGAATATACAGAAATGTTTATTATTTTTCTAACTTAAAATTATATCAAAATAAAAAGTTAAGTATTATCATGCCTGAAAATTTCTTTCAACTGGAAAACTTTATACAATTTTCCAGTATATATGTGTAATAAAGCCAAGCAGATTTACTCCTTTCTCAAAATAAATTACATTATCTTGAATAGATACTTGTAAATTTGGTCAAGATAAGGAAGCATAAGCTGAAAAGTATTAATTTCTAAAATGTGAAGTGCCCAGAAAAACCTAGAAACATTTATGTGTCAAGGGTTAACATTCTTTAGTATATTATACTATATCACAGTAAATGCATGGCCTAATACCCCTTGCACTGTGTATTTCAGGCTTTCAACACACACTGAAAACTGCAAACATTTTGAATCACGTAAGATCTGAACGAAATCAATGGGAAAATATGTATAAGAAATAATACAAAAACATTTTTTTTAAGACTCAAATTTTCAGAAGCTTAATATTAGTTCTGGATTCTTGAAATTTACCACTTCTATTTCTAGGCACTTATTTCTTAAGAAGCAATCAACAAAACGCAATAGCAACTTTGTAAACAGTAATAGTCACTTTTGGAAAACAGTAATTAAAATTTTTAAATCCAGGAAAAAAATTAGGGCACTTACAGATGTCTGGGACATACTTGACTGTTGTGTGACACTTCCTGTTGGGGATGTAGATGGTCTTCCACTGGACAAACTTGCCTAAAATAATAAGATCTTTATAACAGATCTATAAGAATCTAAAGTTAAAAGTTTTTGGTACCAGGATACCACAAAACCATGATAAAAGTCAAAACGTCTCTTATAAACCAATCCATTTCACAGCCAACATAGATTAAGCTTTGGCCAAACAGATTAAGAGGAAAAGAAAAAGCTGAACGATGAAAACTGAGGACCCAAAGGCTAATCTTATTTTAATAGCTGCACCCATTGTCAGTCTTACTCAACAGCTCTCTTCTTTGAAGTGAAACCACCCATAAGAACATTATGAAAAAGAAATTGTAGCTACATGAAGTACCAGGGGGTTTCAGTTTCCTAACTTGTATCATGAACACGAGGTTATTTAGAAGTACATTAGGAAGAAGAAACAACAGCTGGGTGTGTGTTTCTAATAGAAATAACACTTTTTCAGGTTTAGTCAACTGAGATCCTCCTTTAGTAAGAAGATTTAAGATTAAATCTCACATGTAGGCGAACCTGGGTGGCTCAGTGGGCTAAACCTCTGCTTTCGGCTCAGGTCATGATCCCAGGACCCTGGGATCGAGCCCCGCATGGGGTTCTCTGCTCAGCGGGGAGCCTGCTTCCCTTCCTCTCTCTGCCTGCCTCTCTGCCTACTTGTGACCTCTCTCTGTCAAATAAATAAAGTATTTAAAAAAAAAAAATCTCACATGTAGTTTTACTTAAATAAACAGAATAACAAAAATCTTTTTTAAAGCAAGTATTTAATCATAAAATTATCCTGTTATCAGTAGGAAAAGTACGCGTGGGTATTAGAAAGCTTCATGGATACTATTTTAGATAGAAAGTTTCTGGAGTGATACACTATTAAGATTAAACATATTGAACACCTCTTAAGAATGAAAAACAGCAGTGAGTCTAGAAAAGGAACACCTCTACTTTACCTCTTATAATTTCATGCAGTTCAATTTTTTTAATGAATGTAAATTACTTATATTAAAAAAAAAAAAACATTTTTCACTGAAATGTAAATACAGTTCATGTAACCTGAAGTATTCACTGTTGTACCTAGAATTTTATACACATATTCCTGACACTTGCACTGAATTTCTGCAGTGCAAATAAAAAGCAGTGGGACAAAAGCTAGTGACAGAGCACCATATAAGACATAGCCATATTTGTTTCATATTTATTTCATTAACTTCTATTTGGCCACCTATTAATTTCTTTAAGAAAAAATAATCAGGGGCGCCTGGGTGGCTCAGTGGGTTAAGCCGCTGCCTTCGGCTCAGGTCATGCATGATCTCAGGGTCCTGGGATCGAGTCCCGCATCAGGCTCTCTGCTCAGCAGGGAGCCTGCTTCCTCCTCTCTCTCTTTCTGTCAAATAAATAAATAAAATCTTAAAAAAAAAAACTATCTAAAAAAAAAAATTTTTCAAAAGAAAGAAAAAATAATAGGACATTTAAGGATTCTGAAATAACTCCCAACGTATTTGTTTTCAGTGATTATCTGCTAAGAATGTCAACTTTTCGTTGATGTTGGCCTCATAAACTCTCCAATTATGAAAGTCTTACCTGAACAGCAGCAAGGCTCTGCAGCTGGGAGCTGCTCAAGTGCTGCTGCTGCAGCGCGGCTGTGTGCAGCATCAAGTGCTGCTGCTGAGCGGCGTACATCTGCTGCAGGTACTGCGCAGCGGAGCTGGGCGGCCGGTGCAAGGCCTGTTGAATCACCTGTGGGCAGCCAATTGAACCAAGGTCAAACCTGGATCTTAACGTTCATCTGAACCATAAAATAAAGTATGAAAGAACAGGCAGTTGAAAATTTCACTGCTTTAATATTCAACGTCAAGTTTATTAACACAGTTCTCTCCTAGTTACACATTGCTGAGATGCACTAATCTATACAAATTACAATCATCCAGAAGAGACAATTCACCAAAGAACAGAAGAGCCAAATGAGCACTTGAAAAGATCTTCAATCTCATTAGTAGTCAAAATTTATAAACTAAAACAAGATACTATTCAGGGGACCTGGGTGGCTCAGTGGGTTAAGCGTCTGCCTTCGGCTCGGGTCATGATCAGGGTTCTGGGATCAAGTCCCACAGCGGGCTCTCTGCTCAGTGGAGAGCCTGCTTCCCAGCACCCACCCCACCCACACCCCCCGCCAGCTGCTCTACTTGTGATCTCTGTCAAATAAATAAAGAAAATCTTTAAAAAACAAAAACAAAACAGAACCAAGATACTATTCTCCAACTTTCAGATGAATAAAGATTTAAAAGAATACTACCACTAAATGGGAAAAAAGATATTCTCATAGTGTTAGTAAGTATGGAAACTGGTATAACTATTTTGGATAAAACTTAGTAGAATTCTGGGCCTGGGTGTAGAGGGAATATGCAGAACCCTACGGTAGTTACAAATAGTAACACAGAGGTGCCTGGGTGGCTCAGTTGGTTAAGGGTCTAACTCTTGATTTTGGCAGGTCATACATCATCTCAGGGTCTAGAGACTGAGTGCCGTGTCGGACTCTGCACTGGGCATTGAGCCTGCTTAAGATTCTCTCCCTCTCCCAACTCTCTCAAAAAAAAAATAAAATAAAATAAAAATAGCCCTGTAGATCCATTCTGCCCAGTATAGCAGCCACTAGCCACATGTGCCTCCTGAGTACTAACCAATGTAGCTAATGCAACTAAGAAAATTAGTTTTTTATTTTACTAAATTTTAATATAAACAGCCACATGTACTTCGGAGCTACTGTGTATTGAATATAGACATATCTACATTTATCGACAACACAAGAATTCCCAATATATTATTAGGTGAAAAGAGCAGATTACTAACTGGTATATAGAGTAAGATACCATTTTTATATTAAAATATTTAAAGGAATATTCAGAAAAACATTAAAAGACTCCTGAGAGGCAACTAGATTTAAGGTGATTTTTACCTTCTCATGTGTATTTTTCTTTAAATGTCTGGAAAAAAATCTGAGTAGTATTATATTAATAATCACATAAAATTATAAGGATGTTTCATGTTTTAAATTAATTTTTTAAATGTTTTTTAAATGCCAGATTCCTTTCAACATAGAATAAAACTATTTTAACTAAAAAAAATTCCTGAAAAAGTGTTAATTACTGTATTTGTTAATGAAATATAAAATCTGAGCCTGAGACTTCATAAATAGATAAATGTAGGAAAGTCAAATAAATATTCTAAAAACAGAGAAAAATCCTTTATCCTTTATCTGTCCAAACCCGTAAGTCAGACTACACCAGTCCTCTGCAACCATGTCCCAAAGTCACATCATGCCCACAGTGACTCTTAAACAGCACAGAACCCTAACCTCAGCATCAACCACAGAGTTTTCAGAGCTAAGGGAGTAACAGAGCCATAACCCTACAGCTTGAGGTCTGAGTCAGGATACCATGAGCCATAAAGCAATGAATCTCTTTATTCAAATTCCAAGAAAACATATTTCCTTGTGTTTACTTTCATGTATACATAGCTCATCTCTCCAACTATAGACTGCTAAACCTGCTACAGATTCTTATGACAAAATCAATGTAGGAGTTTGAACCTTAGTTGCAGAAGACTATAGACCAACATTAAGTGAAAGAGAATTACAATAGTATGCCTTTTTGGTCACGTAAATCTATATATGTTCTTTAAATTACATAACAAAACTAAAATTAAATTGAAATAAGAAATGAGTAAACTATTTGACACATTTTTGTCAGAGTATAGTCATTTCTTATCATCAACATAGTCTTTCATTGTCATTCAACCACAGACTCATGGAAGAGAGACTCATTAAATACAAATTAAAGGTAAACTGCACTGTTCTTATATTGTTTCTCTAAAGAAATGAAAAGGGCAAATAGTATTCACAGGAATGAAAACAAATGCCGGAAGGTATTAAAGAATTCCTTAGGTAATTCAATAAATATTGATTTGATTAAATTTTGGGGGTAACAATGATATGACTTCATAAGAATTAGTGTTAATGCTATTTGTGAGATACATGTATATCTACACATTTCCAGTTAACACTTTATTTTTTTTTTTTTTAAGATTTTATTTATTTATTTGACAGAGAGAGATCACAAGTAGGCAGAGAGGCAGGCAGAGAGAGAGAGGAAGGGAAGCAGGCTCTCCGCTGAGCAGAGAGCCCGATGCGGGACCCTGAGATCATGACCTGAGCCGAAGGCAGCAGCTTAACCCACTGAGCCACCCAGGCGCCCAACACTTTATTTTTTATTAACACATCCAGCTTAGGTAGAAACTAGAGATCAAAACGGCACAGTAAAATACCACATTCCTGTGTCCCTTGCCTCAAAGAAAGGTGAAGAACATTAATAACACATTCCTCATTCCTGTCTGAACTTTTGCTGAACTCACTCAGCCTCCCAACAATTTTGATTCCACCCCATGGTAACTTCAGAATCCTAAACAACAAATAGCAATGGAGTGGAGAGAGGAATATCTTGCAAACAACTAAGTTATTTCAGAGTAGAATGAAATTATGGAGATTGTAGAAAGAGTAAGCAGGTACAACAAAAAAAAAATAAAAACTCAGAGTGGTTAAAGGCACAACTCTAAAACCAGACAATCTACTAGCTATGTGAATTTAGGAAAAGTTATTTAGCCCATTTAAAACATCAGTCTTCCCACCTATAAAATGGAGATAATATCTATTTCACAGAGGTGTGCTGAGGATCAAAAGAGATAACCCACATAAAGCGTTCATCAAATGCTTGGCACATAGCAACTGTTCAATAAATACTAAATATTATTATTGACTGGGTATATATATTGTGCCCCACACAGTTCTAATGCTTCCTTTAATCCTCATAACTGGGGTGCCTGGGTGGCTCAGTCAATTAAGGCTCTGATTCTTGGTTTCAGCTCAGATCATGATTTCAGGGTTGTAAAACTGAGCCCCCACAACCAACTCAACAAGCAGCTGGGAGTCTGCTTAGGAGTCTCTCTCCTTCACTCCCCCTTAGCTCCTCCCCTTGCTTGAGCTCATGCACTCACACTCTCCAGCGCTCTGTCTCTTAAAATCTCTCTCTCAAAATCTTTTTTTTTTTTTTAAATCCTCATCATAACTAAGGAACTAGGTGGTCTTATCCTCATTTCAGTTTCCTGATGTGCAAAGAGATCACGCCCCTCATCCAACACTACATAGGTATTAATGATTAAGAAGATGGAATTCAAAGAGCGTATCAGACTGTAATGCCCATGCCCTTTTTATGCAATACCATATTGTCTCAACATCCGTTATTATAAAGATTAATTTTCTCAGCCAAGTGAAGACCTAAAACTTTTCCTAGTTAAATATTCCCTTCCCCCTCGGCCCCCAGAAGCTTAAAATGGATCCTCCTACTTAGGTTCTTAGACCACTTGAGTTTTAAATGAACCTCTTAACACATCTACAGACCTGAATAGATCTTCCTAAGTCTATATTTTGGGTTCAAATACAAAGAACCCAGAAAAACCTAGAGCCATTCTACATATCAAGGCTGTAGGTTGAGTTTCTCCACATTGCAGCAGCACCTAGAGTCCTTTCAGCTATAATTTTCCTGACATATGGTTTTATAGGCCACCTGCTGATAAATATAAGCCCTGTCAATAGGATTATTAAATAACTTTTTTGTTTCAAACATTAACAATCCTAACTGTACTCATTTAGAGAATATCATGTGACTCATCTGAGGACATGAAACAATAGCTTCATCTGGCTTAAGAGAAAAGTAATGACATCCTAAGTCTCAGTCTACCACGCATTCTAACTGAAATACCTGTACGGCATGTCGGTCTGAGCCACTGTAGACAGAGATCTGAGGTTGCTGCATTCGAGAGGAGGAAGTGGTGATAGTGGTGGTGGTCGTGCTGCTGGTTGTTGTCGACACAGAAGATGTGCCAGGGTTTGGTTCACTATCCATAGCTGTACTGTGGTCCTTGAATCTGTTAGGTTACACAAAGGATTTGCATTGGCAAAAGCATTATTTCATGGGCTTTAAAGAATATTTAATTATTTCAAAGAAATAATCAGCAACAATCTAAATTTTTAAGACCCTCCCAAAATGGCATACATCGCACACAGTCCCCATAACCACTTAGAAAGTAAAAGTACTTCGCAAATACGTAGCATATTTGATAGTTAATACCTACTAACTTTGCATTCAAATGATTCAGGATACGCAACTTAAATAAATCCTGGCCTAAACTTTATCTTTCCATTACTGAAAGATAAGTGAAACCAGAACAGGTTTATAAGAGACCACTAAACTACCTAAAAAAACAAATGCTTAAGCAGCATCAGAGTACTTTAAAGTATTTTTTTACGTTCTTTTGTCCATACTAATCACAAATTAAAGTAATTCTTATCTATATATTAAAACAGGATGCCTAAGGACTTGTGTTAATTAGGTTGTTTCTGGTTACCATATCCACTCTGCTTTAAAAACATGTTCTCTTATTAAATAATTTAAAAAATTGGTTTTTTAGGATTTTATTTTTTAAGTAATCTCCATATCTAACACGGGGCTCTAAGGGACACCTGGGTGGCTTAGTGGGTAGGGCATGTGACTCTTGACCTCAAGGACCTCTTGAGTTTAAGCCCAACACTAGCATAAAACTTACATTAAAAAAAAAAAAAAGGCAAATTGGGGTGCCTGGGTGACTCAGTGGGTTAAGCCTCTGCCTTCCGCTAGGGTCATGATCCCAGGGTTCTGGGATCAAGCTATGCCTGGGGCTCTCTGCTCAGTGGGGAGGCTGCTTCCCCGCCCTCTCTCTCTCTGCCTACTTGTGATCTCTGTCAAATAAATAAATAAAATCTTAAAAAAAAAAAAAGGTAAAAATAGTAATTTTTTATTAACTCACACTGGCTTTTCCCTTATTAGTCTATAACATTGTCCTTACTACATCTAATAACTCTGATTATACTTATTAGCAGATTACTCTGGGAAATCAGAGAAGCACCTGACAACAATTTTCCCACTTCCCCACAAAAGTGTCTTTTCACAAAGAATTGCTCCAAATTCTGAAAACAGCACAATTATGTCACTTTCCACACATATGAACAATAAAGTTCATAAAGTACATTTTTGTACCAAACTTTCTGATTTCTTCCCCTCCAATACTGCAAACTCACTTCACTATTGTGATATAAACTTCCACTTCACCTTGAATCTATATTTTAATTCAATCAAACAACATTGTATTTTAAGTCAATTCTGAAGCCCTTGAATTGTTAGAGTAGAACTGCAATAGTTTTGTAGAGTTAGAAATGCACCCGAATGGTGAAAAGCACACCTGTGAATACAACAGTCTTATCTGCCTTTCTTAACCCCTCTTTTCTTCTGAGAAACAAAATTTGACACACATCACATCAGCATCATTGACAAGAATGTAACAAGAACACTTTCTACTTCATGAAAAGACAAAGGAATTTGGTACTAATTATGCATGCATACGCTATTTCCATATGGTGTCCTTTTATGTACAAATATTCTTTGTTCTTTACATCATTTATATAAATAGTATTTATATGCTCCTCAAGGAATTAAAAGTAAAATGAAAATTCAATTTAATAAAAAGTGAAAGGAAAACAGCTGACTTCACTTTTCTGATTAGTAAATGACTCACACATCTTTATGCTTCTCTGGGGTTTTGGTTTTTTTTTTTTATAGTTTTTCAAACTGCCTTCCCAATCATCAAATCACAGCATCATATGGCAACTGTTCAACATCATTCAGATTTAGTGGTAGATAAGGTAAAGTTTTTACCAAATTACTGGCTTCGTAACACTTATGAAACATGTAGCAGTGACATGCAAAAAGCCAACTTAAATTCTGGTCCTTTTAGAGTGGTATTCTATGCAATCATGTGGTCAAACTCAGACCCCATGGTAGGTATGTTCTGTAAAAAACCAAAAACGGTCACAGATACTCCAAATTCTAGGCACAAGTCTAAACATCAGTGAGTAGAACTGGTCAAACCACTGTACTGCATTTGGAGACCTGGCACAAAAGAACAATTTTGCTAACTCCACAGTGTGCGTAGTACTGTCTGCAAAATACAGCTGGCAGTCCTGGTGCCCAAGAGGCCTACCCAGGAAACACTTAAGTTTGAGCAGCTAGCTAAGGATACCATCACACCACACCGCCACACAAGAATATGGCCCTCTAAGGGGGCATCTACACTGCAGCCAAAGACCCAGGGAAGACAGGGTCTTTCTTCTGGGGTATTTTCTGCCTAGCCAGACCCGCAGGAACATTTCTCCCCACCACCCTCCGCTCCAAGGCCCGCGCTGGGACATCTCCACGCCTCCCAGGGGAGGGCGGTGAGCAGCCTCGTCTCTGGTTCTCCTACCGAGGAGCAGTGGGTTGACGCCGGGGCGGGAAGGAGGGGAGCGCGAAGGAGGCCTGGCAGTGCCCGCCCAACCCTCCCCAGCCTCCGCGGGCCCCCGGCGCGGGCATCCGTGACAAGGCTGCCCTCGGGGCCCACTTGCAGGGATGACAGCGCCTGAGGAGCCCTCCGGGACTTAGCTCCCGGAAGACCCCAGCGATCGGGGTCCCTGGGGTGACTCTACACGCAGGGCCCGGCCGATTTGGGATCAGACCGCGGAAGGGGCGCTCCCGCCTGGAGGGAACTAGACCCTTACAGTTGGCCTCCGCCCCCCGTTATGTGCCAAGCGGGATCCCCAAAGATAAGGAAGCTCTTGGGTCTCCCATTCCCTGCACTGCCCACCAGAGAGCCTTGAGCTTTCCCCTTAGGGGACATGTCGCTGCCCCACTCGCCCCCCGGTTACGACATCAGTCACCAGCAAGTCACTCACTCCGCTTCCGCCATCTTCTCTCCTCCATCACTAACACGGGCTGCGCATGCGCCCCCCGGCGGCCAGCGGAGGGGCGGGGTCGACTCAGCCCTGGGGCCTCCCAAGGTCACGTGGCGTCCTCGGCTTCCAATTCCCCCCTCCCACCTGAGGCCTTGCGGGCTCTGGGAAGTAACCAGGTTTCCTTGTCTCCCGTCCACCCCTCGCTTTCTATTGCCTAAGGTCTCACTCTCGAGACGGGATCTGTAACCGAGATATGAAAAGTTGTGTTTAGACTGTTAAATTACATACTTATACATATACAAAAGCCTATGTAAATTGCAGAGAGTGAGATGAAAGAAAATACAAGAAGACTGGATGCTTGGAGTTCACTGGGAAAGGAAAAACTGTGGTGGTGCAGGTCTTGCTAACTGGGGCTCAGTGGAACTGTAGGTCCAAACCAGCAGTTCCTCTCTCAGGCTCAAAGATAGTGTTCCAGTCGCTGGTGAGGTTAAGGAATCACCCTGATTACCCTATGAGTATCATTCATGTCTACGACATGAATTTACTGAGCACTTGGTAGGGATTGCAAACTTGAATACGAGAGAGAAGTTTGCTAGTACATTTTACTGTTCAGTATATATGCTAAGTCCTCTGAGGCAGAATGAGACAAAGAGGAGTATTAAAAAGTCCCTGTCTTCCAGGAAATCCTAATTTGAAGACTGGAGAGAGTTTTGTAGAAATATCCCTGCAATATAAGTGTTCTGAAACAGATCCGTTAAGTGATTTGGAAACCTTAAGTTCACAGAATAATCAATCTTTACTATACTTAACAGAAAAAAAAGTGTACTGATCACAAACAATGTCTTCTTTTGGTATTTCTTAAGATGGTAGAACTGCACTAATTTCAAGAGCTGAGAAATGAAGTACTGATATAAATCTATCGTGAAGTGTCATGTGGTCTAATGAAAAGTATACTTAATCTCGGAAATCTTGTGTTTCAGGCTCTCCCTAGGGTAGGGAGAAGAACACTTCCAATGTAAACTATATTGTCAGTTTACGCCTACCCCCCTATCCCACCTCTGAGAACATAGGGGGGGTAATTTTCTTTTGTTAAAAGACTTTACTTTTTAAGTAATCTCCACACCTAAAGTGAGACTCAAACTTATAACCAGTAGAGCGAGAGTTGCACACTATACCGGCTAAACGAGCTGGGCACCGCTGAAAATGTGGTTTCTTTACCTTACTTTCCCCTCTGAGAGCAGTGCCTTTCCTACTACTCATACGAGAACTCCCTGAGAAAGTCCCCTTTGAAAAGTCCCTGTAGATACTTAAAAATAAGATATCATCACTTTTTCTTTCTTTTCTGACCTGCTCATATGGTGTCATTGTCATTTGACTCTCAAGAATCAACTGTCCATTGGTATTGCTGAAATTTCTTTTAGAGAAACAAAAGTAAAGAAAGCACAGTCTTATACCTAAAGATCAAAAATGCATAATTCCAAGGAGTGTTTGGAATAAAAGGGGCAAAATTGTTCCTTTCTTTCCTCTTTTCCTTGAACATCTAAGGCCCATGTCTATATTGTCACCTGGTGAAGATTGGCTTTAAAATTCCAGATGTATTTTAGATCAGTATTGCTTTTTAGAAACATTTCCAGACTCGATAGTTATTATAACATCAACCTTTTCTACAACCTTTTTCTAAGTGCAGAGGATTTTCACAAACTCTTTTACTCTGCACAACAACCCTGTGGTATTTTACCATCACGCCCATTTAGCACAGAAGTATAGTGAGGTGATTAGATACCCACGGTGTCTAAACCTAGACACAGGATTCTAATTTAAGCTTTCCATCTCCAAAGCCAAGTTTTTGCTGTTGTTGTTGTCGTTGTTGTTTTCTTCACAGCAGCATTCAGCAAGCCACTATGGGATATGTTAGAACAAGAAAAGTATGATAAGGGACTACTCTTAAGAAATTTATCATCACTCACGGGGCACCTGGGTGGTTCAGTGGGTTAAGCCTCTGCCTTCAGCTGGGATCATGATCCCAAGGTCCCGGGATCAAGCCCCACATCGGGTTCTCTGCTCGGTGGGGAGCCTGCTTCCTTCTCTCTCTCTCTGTCTGCCTCTCTGCCTACTTGTAATCTCTGTCTGTCAAATAAGTAAATAAAATCTTTTAAAAAAAGAAAGAAAGAAAGAAATTTATCATCACTTATCTGACCAGAGAGAGGACAGTGCTTTACTTCTTTTTTGGGGGTGGGGGGTTATTTATTTATTTGATAGAGAGAGAAGGAACACAAGCCGGGGAGTGGGAGAGGGAGAAGCAGGCTTCCCGATGAGCAGGGAGCCTGATGTGGGGTTCAATCCCAGGACCCCGTTATCATGACTAAGCTGAAGGCAGACACTTAATGACTGAGCCACCCAGGGGCCCCCAGTGTTTTACTTCTTTATGATTTCTTAAGGAAAGGATGTATATGGCATGCTAGAAGGTTGAACTTCTTTCTAAAGTTTCCAGGAACCATTACCTTGGAGAAGTGCTAGGATTCTCTTTGATTTTAGAAAAAACTCTCTCTAAAAAAAAAAAAAAAGAAGAAAGAAAGAAAGAAAGAAAGAAAGAAAGAAAGAAAGAAAGAACGAACCCTCTAGCTTTGTGAAGAATGGATTGGAAGAAAAGGAAAACGGATACAGGGCAACTAACTGAGAAACTGTATGAATCCTAAGAGAAAGGGTAAGGGCTAAAGGAGTGGTAGAAAGGGCTAGATTAAAATTTTAGTTCCTTAGTTGCATGAGTCACACATCAAGTGTGACTTGTGGCTAGTGGCAACTATATTGTGCTGTGCAGATATGGAACATTTTTCCATCATTACAGAAAACTCTATTGGACAGAGCCAGTTTAGACTCTAGATCAGGAGTTGGCAAATTACTATTTCTGCCTTCATCTTTGGGGCCACTTATACCAAATACCATCGACTGGTGGCTTAAACACAAAACAGTTATTTCTCACAGTTCTGGAGGCTGGGAAGTCCAAGATCAAGGTGCCAGCAGATTCAGTATCTAGTGAGAACCCTCTTTTTAGTTTTGCAGACAGCTGCCTCCTTGCTCAATCCTTATAGGGTAGCAGACATGGGGACTATAGACATTTGGGCCACTTCTTCATGTAACCCACTTGTGCCTTCACAGCCTGCTGGGCCCTTTCCATTTGCTGATGGAATGCTGCTATGCACCCCCAACTTTATGGCTTGGTAACTCAAGTAACACTCAATTTCTGATAGGTGGCTAGGTCTCATGGTAACTGCGTGACCCATTGAGTCCCTACTAAGGCCCAGTAGCAGGCCAAGAACTGGTTTTCAAAAGAAAAATAGTTATATGAATAGGATGAAAGGGCTTTTTTCCCCCAAATTCTAAGGACCTGCGTAATGATTTACCTATAGGGGCCTATCAAAAGCTCCAAACAGCATCCCCAACTACAACATACACTTCAAGCACCTTTATAACGCCCAAGTGGCAAGGCAGCTTGCACAGCAGCTTGGACCTGTCAACGAGCCATCTCTTGTTCTGGATCCCCTACAAAACTAGCAGCTTTTTAGGTCATTTAGTAAATGGGATGGAGTAAAACACCCAAATGAGGAATATGTTGCCTCCAAAAGCCAAGACGCCCACTAGGCATCATGCCTTGTTTTTGTTTGGAGGCCAAAAGCAACAATTCATTCTTCCCTTTAGAAGGGATAACTTGACATGCCCCAGAGCAGTGGACCCCTAGAAATGTCACTGAGGTGACAAAGTCTTTTTGGATTTATTTCCCACCTTGTTACATGGAAATGCCTTCCAAACAAGTCTAGAGTAGTTGCTACTCCTTACTTACTAAATTCTATCAGCATAATGTCATCCATGTACCAACCAGTGTGACACTTTGTGGAAAGGAAAAGTGATCAAGGTCTCTGGGAGCTAAATTATGACGTAGGGCTGTAGAGTTGATGTATGCTCAAGGTAGGAGAGTGAAGGTGTACTGATGGCTTTGCCAGCCAAAAGCAAGCTGCTTTTGGTGGTCTTTACTAATAGAGATCAAGAAAGGAAAGCATTTGCCAGATCGATAGCTATGCAGCAGGGTATGTGTTAATTTGCTCAAGCAAGGAAACCACATCTGGTACAACAGCTGCAACTGGTGTCACCACGTGGCTAAGCTCATCATAGTTCACTGTCATTCTCCAGGACCCTTCTGTCTTCTGGACAGGCCAACTAAGGGAGTCAAATAAGTATGTGGTAGCAGTCATCTCTGCTATCCTCCAGGAAAGGGCTATTGATTTTTGGCTTACTATTTTACTTGGTAGAAGCAGTTTCAGGGTCTTCCACTTGCCCTTTTCCACCATAATAGCCCTCACTCCACAGGTCAGGGAACCAATGTGGGGATTCTGCAGACTGCTAAGTATATCTATTCCAAGAGTATATTCCAGAACTGAAGAAAGAACCACAGGATAGAGTTGGAAACCAAGTGGACCCATGGTTAGATAGCCCTGAGACCAAATTCCACCAATAACCTGATCTCTGTAGGCCCCTCCTCTGGCTAATGGGCCACAGTGACATTTGGGTCTCCTGGAATCAATGTTAGTTCAGAGCCATTGTCCTGCAGTCCCCCAAAGGCCTGATTATTTCCTTTACCCCAGTGCACAGTTACCCTAGTAGAAGGCTGTAGGTCCCTTTGGGAAAGGTTAGAGAAATGAACTATAAATTTTTGGTAGTATCCAGAGTCCTTTCTCTGGGGCATGTGACCTCCCCTTCATTTAGGGGTTTCTGGGATCTGTAAACTGGCTGGAGTCTAAGAACTGATTGAGGCACTATGACTCTTTTCTTAAGATACAGGTTAAACTTTTTATTTCCTTAACCAAGAACTTCTCTACTCAACCAGTTCAAGTAAGAATTTGGTAAGTTTCCTATTTCCCTTCTAGGAATACCATGATGAGCTAGCTAATGACATAGGTCTGTGCAAGTCAGACTGTTCTGACTGCGGCTTTGATTAGGCTCTCCATCATGGTGACCATGCCCGCTGAGCCTTTGGCAGTTATGTGCTGCCACTTGGCCCCTGCCCACTTAGGATCCAATTATTCCTGTTGCATTTAGTTCCCCAAGTCAGTGGCTGCATTTCCCACTGTAAGGTCTGGCCTGCAGAGAAGAGTGATCACAGAACTCTTCAGGATGCCAGGGCTCCCCTCATAAACTGCAATGGGGTGAATGTGTCTCCCCTGCCCCAAACTTCATATATTGAAGCCTTAATTCCCCAATGTGATGGTATTCAGAGCCTCCTCTAAATTAGGGAGGTGATTAGGTCATCAGGATAGAGCCTTCATAAATGGAATTTGTGCCCCTAGAAGAGGAGACAAGAGAGGGAGATGCTCTCTCTCACTCGCATGTGAGGATACAGCCAACAAAATGGTTATCTGCAAACCAGGAATAAGGCTCTTGCCAGACACCACCACATCGGCCAGCATCTCGATCAACTTCGCATCCTCTAGAACTGTGAGAAAGGGTCGTTTGTCATTTGAGCCACCCAATGGTGGCTATTTGTGGTATTTGTGGTGTGGAATTTGTCATAGCAGCCCAAATTCACCAACTCAAGCCCATGGTCCAAATCCAGCCTGCCCCTTGTTTTGGTATAGCTCTCAAGAGGAGAATTATTTTTCCATTTCTAATGATTGTGGGGGTAGGGGGGATCAAAAGAAGAAAAGTATTTAGTGACAAGTGAAAATCGTGTGAAATTTAAATTTCATTTTCCATTAAGTAGGGTCTTACTGGAATACAGTCATGCCCATTCATTTATGTTTTGCCGTCTGTGCCAGCTTCTTTGCTATGAGAGGTAGGGCTGACAACAGTGTAAGGATCTGCTCACTGTGTGGCCCTTTACAGACAGAGTTTGGGACCTCTATTCTAAATCACTGATGGCCCCCTACCTCCCATGCTGGACACTTTCAGGGTAGTTAATACAGCACACACACTGATTTGAGTTTTATAATACAAAAAAGAAGGGGGCAACAGCACCTGATACAATTATTGTGAAGTCTTGGGGTTCCTGGGTGGCTCAGTCGGTTAAGCCTCTACCTTCAGCTCAGGTCATGATCCCAGAATCCCGGGATCAAGCACCATGTCAGGCTCAGTGGTGAGTCTGCCTCTCCCTCTGTCCCTCAACCCACTTGTGCGTGCATGCGCGCTCACTCTCGCTCTCCCCCTCTCTCTCAAATAAATAAATAAATAAATAAAATCTTAAAAAAAAAAAAAAGATATCTGTGAAGTCTTAAAAGACCAAATGTAAAGTCTAAAAAAGTCCTCTTGTTTATTTTTTAACTTTTTCTCATGATCTCCCTCCGCCTAAATTTGCTCAATAAATGTTATCAAGTATGCATAATACTCAATGGTTTTAAATGCTTGTTAAGGAAATAAAGGCTTGACTGTTTGGATGAATGAGGCTCAAAATTCTAGTACATCCTGAAAATTAAAATGACAACAGTGTATAGACCTGCTTTCTCTTTTTTTTGAAATTAATCTCCTAAAACCAAATACTTGTGCTAAGCCAAATAATGTTGAAACTGAAAATACAGTCTCTTAAAAAAAGAAAGAAAGAAAGAAAGAAAAGAAAAGAAAAGAAAAGACAGTCTCTAGTCCTATGTCCTCTCCTCTGCTCTCCCAGTCATCAGTATGCTAATCATATGCTAATCCATGTTATCTTCCCCGGTACACCTGTGGGCAGCACCACACACAATTGGCTGTATCTTCCCAGGTATTGAATAGTGGAAACACAGAGCATTAAAGCTAGAAAGGACATTAGACATGTGACCCAAGGTGATGAAAAATCCAAGGCAAAAGCAGAGTTTGAACCTTGATCTCCCATCCTCCCCATCCAGAGTTGTCTTGTGTTGTGCCACTAAGCCTTACTTCAAGCATATAGGTGCTCAATAAATATGTAAAAAGACTCTGTACTTTCCATTCTGCCTTTATGCTTTTGTCATTTGGCACTGTGGTGCATAGATTGTTGCTAGAAGCATGGCTGTGGAATCAGACAAATTTAGATTGGAATAATGGGTCCGTCACTCACCAGCTGTTCCACCTTCAACACATAACCTCATCCCTGGCCGCACCACCACGAACATGCATGAAATCATCCAGATACAAACTGAATTTGACTCTTCTCACCACCTCCACTGTTATCTGCCTAGGCCCAGCCACCATCATCTCTTCCCGGGGCCCCGGCCATAGGCCCAACATGTCACCCAACTTCTAGTCTTGCTCCTCTACAGTCTATTTTCCACACAGTAAGTCGGCTTTTAAAACTTTAAATCAGATCATGTCACTGCCCTGTTCAATTCCTCCAATGGCTTCCCATTACACTTAGAAAAAGAGCCCAGAGGGTCACCTGGGTGGTGCAGCTGGTTAAGCTTCCCACTTTTGTTCTTTAGGCTCAGGGTTCTGCTCTCCGGATTGTGAGCTCAAGCCCTGCATCAGTCTTCGTACTTCGCACAGAGTCTGCTTAAGACTGTCTCTCTTCCTCTTCCTTTGGCCCTCTCCCCTGCACTCTCTCTCTAAAATAAATAAATCTTTAAAATAGAAAGAAGGGAGGAACAGAGCCCAGAGTTTTCCTTTGTTCTTTTGCTCCAACTACACTAGCCTCCTTACTTTGCTTTTCCTCCTTTGTATTTCCTGCTTCTGCAGCTGAGAATGCATTCCCACCACTGTCTTTCCTTTATCCTACTTTTCTGCTTAACACTTGAATGCATCAGACATTATGTTGTATACATATTTGTTTGTTTATGACACACCTCAACTTGCAGGTTGTAAGCTCCACGTTTTATTGTTTCGTTCCCTGCTGTATTCCTAGTTCTTAAAACATCACGTGCTCAATAAATATCCATTGAATGAATGCAATTACTTACCATCTCTAATTATGGATTTCCTAATCTGAAAAACAGGGATATTTACTACAATGGTATTGTAGAAGTTAAATAAAAATGGGGGAAGCTTCCAGCTGGGGCTCAGTCAGTGGAGCAGGTAACTCTTGATCTCATGGTTATGAGGTCAGCCCCACACTGTGTGTAGAGAGTACTTGAAAATAAAATCTTTTTTTTTTAAGATTTTATTTATTTATTTGACAGAGAGAGACGCAGCGAGAGAGAGAACACAAGCAGGGGGAGTGGGAAAGGAATAAGCAGACTCCCCACTGAGAAGGGAGCCCAATATGGGGCTCAATGCCAGGATCCTGGGATCATGACCTGAACCAAAGGCAGATGCTCAACGATGAGCCACCAAGGCACCCTGAAAATAAAATCTTTTAAAACAGAAAAGTTAAATAAAAAGGAAATAATGTATATAAATGGTGCAGCGTAATAAATTCTCACTAAGCATAGCTGTTATGATTGCTCATGTTTTTTGTTATTTTGCTACATACTATTATTATTTTTAAAGTAAAGGAAAGTAGTCTTCTTGTCCTATTTTGTTCTGCCTGAAGGTTATGCATTTTTAAAAATTATGAGGCAGTCCTTACTTTTGAAAGTTTGTTTGCATTATACATTTTTTTAACTTGCATAAGCTGTATTTAAATTATTTATTGTCGGTATTAAGAATAGATTTTTGCCTGTATGTTCCTAATGTATTAAACAGTATCATACTGGTTTCATATTAAATCCTTTTTAAAATTAAAAAAAAATTTTTATTAAATTTTTTTTTTTTTAATGATTTTATTTATTTATTTGACAGACAGAGATCACAAGTAGGCAGAGAAGCAGGCAGAAGGCAGGCCGGGGCTGGCGGGGGGGTGTGGGGGGGAGGCAGGAAGCAGGCTCCCTGCTGAGCAGAGAGCCCGATGTGGGGCTAGATCCCAGGACTCTGGGACCATGACCTGAGCCGAAGGCAGAGGCTTTAACCCACTGAGCCACTCAGGTGCCCCTAAATTTTAAAAAATATTTTTTGTATTAATTTATTTGTCAGAGAGAGAGGACAAGCTGGGGAAGCAGCAGGCAGAGGGAGAAGCAGACTCTCCACTGAGCAAGGATTCCCATGCAGGATTTGATCCCAGGCCCCAAGGATCATGACCCAAGTCAAAGGCAGGTACTTAACTGACTGAGCCACACAGGCATTCATCATATTAAACCTTTCTTTAAAAAAGATTTTATTTATTTATTTGACAGAGGGGGAGAGAGAGAGAGAGAGAGAACAGGCAGGGGGAACAGCAGGCAGAGTGAGAAGAGGGAGAAGCAGGGAGCCAGATGCAGGACTCGATCCCAGGACCCTGGGACCATGACCTGAGCCGAAGGCAGACACTAACCGACTGAGCCGCCTCATACTAACTCTTAATTGTAATGTCCTATTTATGATAGCTAAGGCTTTCATAATTACATAAAATGCTAACAGGAGGGAGAACAAAATACATAATAGGGAACAAGCAAATCTTATGAGCAGGGATGAAAAGTTGGGGAAAAGTTATGTGACAGAAGCATCCAAGGATGCAAAATTTAATTTTGATATTTATCTTCAGTAAATCTGGAATACAAAATTGTGTAAAAATTTAAATAATGCAGAAATACATATGAAGTCAAAAGTAAAAGTCCACTATAAATCTGTTTTCTAAGCCCCCAAATAATCATTATTAACAGCCTATCATATATTCTTATTGATTTTCTATGCACTTAACATACGTGTATGTGTGTGTATTTTTTTTTTTTTATCAGAAACGGTGTTGGGACATGGATGGAACTAGAGGGTATTATGTTAAGTGAAAAGTCAATCAGAGAAAGACAATTATCATATGATCTCACTGATAGGAATTTGAGAAGCAGGGCAGGGTCGTGGGGAGAAGGGAGGGGAAAAAAATGAAACAAGGTGGGATCCGGAGGGAGGCAAACCGTAGGAGACTCTTAATCTCAAGAAACAAACTGAGGGTTGCTGGGGGTGGGGAGGGATAGGGTGGCTGGGTTATGGACACTGGGGAGATTATGTGCTATGGTGAGTCCTGTGAACTGCGTAAGACTGATGATTCACAGATCTGTACCCCTGAGGCAAATAACACATTATATGTTAATAAAAATTAAAAAATAATAAAGAAAAAAGAATGGTGTTAGATTATATGTGTCCCCTGCCCCTTTTTGCAAATAACAGTGTGTTTCCATGTCCGTGTGCCTCATTTCCTCGAAGTTCCTCAAACACGCCGCACTGAGCTTACCTCAAGGCCTTCCACACAACCCTAGAATATTATTTCCCACACTTTTCAAATCTAGTTCCTGGTTTCCCTTTAATTCATTGCATAAATGCTATTTATCTGGATAGATTTTTCCTGATGAATTAATAGAATTCTCCCCACCATTATTCTCTGTAACTACACAATCTTTGTCTCTTGCAGCTTGTACCACAGCTTGTAATTGTGTTTGTTCACCTGTTTCCTTGCCTATTTTTCCTCTCTAAACTGTGACTCTCACAAGAACAGGGCCTAAACCTGTTTTATTCCTTACTGGATATGCAGTGCCTAACACGGTGCCAGGCACATAGTAAGCTCTCAATAAATACATGTTGGAAGAGTAAATAAACATACAAGTAATGCACCAAAAAAAGTATATTTGATCTTTCATTTCTTATACATGATGGATAGAGCATTGCCTCTTTTTTTTTTTTTTTTTTCATTTCTTTATTTAGTCTTAGTTCAGGAGCAATACCATAGTTGTCCCTGATTTGTACCTGAGGTTTGTTTTAATTGGGTATGATAAGATGACAGACAACTGCCTTTGAAAGGAATTTATTATTACAGCTTCCACTGGGAGGGGGCATGTCACACTATGCAGGGCCACATGGGGAAGTACCAGCCAGTTAGGAGGCAGAGAGAGTGAAAGAGAAAGCAAGGCCCAGAGCATGTATTGTGGTTTCTGCAGGAAGGAATGGACAAGGCAGTACAAGAAAGTTTGAGCAAATTTGGGATTGGATGGTTAGAATAATTTTGGTGGGCTCTTGTCGATAATGGTGATCTCTATTTGTCCAATGCCTGGGCCTGGAGTAGTTTAGAGCAGGGGAAATAGTGGCTTGAATATGAGTGTAATAAAGAAGGTGGTTGGGGATACAGACTGGGGGGTTCATTTGCATATGAAAGGCACCGTCACAAAGATGTCATCTTCTATCTGTAGGAATTAGCTAGCCCTGGGAGGGCTCCTGTCATTAAGGCCACCAAGATGGCAAAGCCTCACAAAACACACAAAATAAAAATTCTGATTAATGCATTTCCAATTTAGGTGTTACAAAATTCATTCCCTGATCAAAGTCTTCAGATTAACTATAAACCTTGATTACTATGTGGTATTTTAAATACACTTGTGTATTTATGCAAAGCATAGTACGATATATATTGATTTCAGAATAATTTCTGTTATGATGATTTAATACATATAGTTTATTCAAATAATTTGTGTAATATTGACATATTACTTTGAGTATGCTTGGGTTATTTATTTAAGATAGTTTTATGAAAATAAGTTAAAACTTTTAAAAGCGGATAAATTTCTCTTAGCCAATACTATACTATTTAATCTACAAATAAATGACCTCTACCTCAATATAGTATGTAAGAGCCCAGAAGCAGTCTATTCTTCACAAGAGGTATGGAACATTTTGTATCAAATTAAATATTTGTGTGTCTGTCTATCTGTCTATAAGAGCCTTTGTCTAGCTCAATGCAGGAAGATAGGCAGGAAGATAGGCAGATCCTAGCTGCTTAAGTCTAAACAGTGGTCTGGGTGCTCTTAGGCAATTCATGTAACCTCTCTGCACAGATAAAAGTAATCGTAACAGTAATCTCTACCAGATGGGCTTGTTGCAAGACATCATTAATGTACATGTGATTGTATTTGTAAAAGTGTTTAGTAACTGTAGTGTACCACGCACACGTGTTTACAATTTACTCTTAACAAAATATGCAGCAGGAACTTTTTCAGAGGGTTTTTGTGTTGTCATTGTAATTGTAGAAATGTTCAAGGACAAGATTAGAGTAGGGAACACTAAAAATTGATTCAGGAAAAGAATAATAATTCACTGTCTATTTATATAGTAAATTTCAGATTTGAAAGGTACTTTCCATCAATGAACTTCAAAGAGCTTTGCAATGTTTATTTATTTTCATAATATTTTTGAAGTCAGTAGGGCTAAAGTTGTCATCCTCTAGTCTCTGAAAGGGAAATAAACTCACAGCAAGTTACATAACCTGCTTGAGTCAAAAATTAGAGCCAAGTCTTCCAATTTTGCCATGGAGTGCTCAGGCTGGGGACTGTAGCTTCCCACAATAAACACCTTTTTTGCTGCAATCATCTAACGTTTGGTTTCATCAAAATACTTAACTGAAATGAACAATTAAAATATAGAAAATCTGTCATCTAGGGGCACCTGGGTGACTTTACTTGGTTAAGCCACTGGACCTTCGGTTTTCAGGTCAGGTCATAATCTCCCTGTCATCGGGGAAATCGGGTTCACATCATCAGACCTGCTCAGCAGGGAGTCAGTTTCTCCTCTCCCTCTGACTCTGCCTCCCCGACCCCATGCTTGCACTGTCTCTCTGAAGTAGATATTTTTTTTAAAAAAAGAAAATCTGGGCACCTGGGTGGCTCAGTTGGTTAGGCAACTGCCTTCTGCTCAGGTCATGATCCCAGAGTCCCGGAATCGAGTCCCGCATTGGGGTTCCAGTTCTTGGGGAGTCTGCTTCTTCCTCTGACCTTCTACCCTCTCATGCTCTCTCTCACTCTCTCTCAAATAAATAAATAAAAATCTTTTTTAAAAAAGAATGTGTAACTTCTAAAAAAGAAAAAAGAAAATCTGACATCAAATAATTATTAACAATTCATCAGCAAACAGGCCACATCAAGTGTCTCTAAGAACCAGGCATTTGGTTTACACTTAATGAAGTTATAAGCCTACATTCTCTCCTAAGTTCCCAGAGTGACAGTTTTTTTTTTTTTTTAAGGTTTTATTCACTTATTTGTCAGAGAGACTGAGAGAGCACAGGTATACAGAGTGGCAGGCAGAGGCAGAGGGACAAGCAGGCTCCCCGCAGAGCAAGGAGCCTGATGTAGGACTCAGATCCCACGGCACTGGGATCATGACCCGAGCCAAAGACAGCCGCTTACCCGATTGAGCCACCCAGGCACCCCCAGAGTGACCATTCTTACCTATTTTGGGCCACCCCTCCCTTTGCTCTTATCTAAAGAACCAACATCTTCACATTCTTCTCTAAAACGTCTACAGATTAAGATCTCAATCATAGGACCAAGTTCAAAGCTCCTTCTTTGGCTTACAGAGTCTTTTTTTTCTGACTCTAAAATGCCTTGCTCTGCTTCCAACTCCCTTTATACTTAAGGTTGATTGAACTTCCTGCCATTCAGACACAAGCAAGGCCTTTACCCTGCTCTGCCTTTACATTCAACACTAATTCCGTCTAAAATACCAATAAGAGGTTGAAGTGAGAAAGAGAAGGCTATGCTTATTGAGTACTTACCAAGTGCCCTGCATATAATATCCCATCTAATTTGCATAGCGAATCCATGAAATAGGTTCCTCCCTTTTGCTGACGAGGATACTCATTTTACCAGCATTAAGTAACCTCGTTCAAGCTGACTCTGCTAGTGTATAGCAGTACTAGCTTTGGAGCCAAAGTCCAGCTCCAAGATGCATGTCCTGGCCTTTTCAATATGGCTGACTCTCTCCAACCACTGTTGTCATCTGGCATTATCCTTCAGATTCCAATCGTCTTCTTCCTTTGGCCTACACAGCCTCTCTCAGATGTAGTTAGCTGCATAGTACTCTGTTTATACTCCTCTCTGAGTACTTATATTTTTGAGATAAAATTTACATGATATAAAATCCATCTGTTTAAAGTTACAACTCATGGGGCCCCTGGCAGGCTCTGTTGGTAGACCATGGGACTCTTGGATCTTGAGTTCAAGCCCCATGTTAGGGGTAGAGTTTACTTGAAAAAATAAAATAATTAAAGTGTACAACTCAATGTATATTCATGTTGTATAACTATCACCACTATCTAATTTAAGAACATTTTCATCAGGGCGCCTGGGTGGCTCAGTGGGTTAAGCCGCTGCCTTCCACTCAGGTCATGATCTCAGGGTCCTGGGATCGAGTCCTGCATCGGGCTCTCTGCTCAGCAGGGAGCCTGCTTCCTCCTCTCTCTCTGCCTCTCTGCCTACTTGTGATCTCTCTCTGTCAAATAAATAAATAAAATCTTAAAAAAATTTTTTTTTCATCACTCTAAAAGAAACTCCATGATCATTAAACAATCATTCTTCATTATACCTTCTCTGCAACCTCTGGCAACCACTATTTTGCTTTTTGTTTCTTTGGATTTGCCTATTCTGGACATTTACTGTAAGTGGAATCATACAGAGGTGCCCGTGGCAGACTCTTGATTTTGGCTCAGGTCATGATCTCAGGGTCCTGCATCGAGTTCCCTGTTCATCCTGGAGTCTACTTGAGGATTCGCTCCCTCTGCCCCTCTCCCCACTCACTCTCCCGCCCCCGACTCCCTGCTCTCTCAAATAAATAAATCCTTAAAAAATAAAATCAGATAAGGGGTGCCTGGGTGGCTCAGTGGATTAAGCCTCTGCCTTTGGCTCAGGTCATGATCTCAGGGTCCTCAGATCGAGCCATGAATTGTGCTCTCTGCCCGCAGAGAGTCTGCTTCCCCCTCTCTCTCTGCCTGCCTCTCTGCCTACTTGTGATCTCTCTCTCTCTGTCAAATAAATAAATAAAATCTTTAAAAATTAAAATAAAATAAAATAAAATAAATGGAATCACACAGTGTGTGAATTTTTGTGTCTGGTTTCTTTTACTTAGCTTAATGTTTTCAACATTCACTCACATTGTAATATCTTTCAGGACCTCATTCCTTTTTACAGATAAACAAAATCCTATTTTATGGAAACACCACATTTTGTTTATCCATTCTTCAACCGATAGATATTTGGTTTAATTTCACTTTTTAGGTATCATGAATAACACTTCCCTTTTTTTTTTTTTAACCTTCACATACTTTTTATGAATAACACTTCCATGTACTAGTTTTTGTGCAGACATACATCTTTAATTCTCGGTTATATATAACTGGGAGTGTGATTACTGGGTCATACTCTCTGTTTTACATTTTAAGGAACAATTAGACTGTTTCCAAAGCAGCTGCAGCCCTTAGATTACCACCAGCCATGTATGAGGGTTCCAGCTTCAACTCATCTTTGCCAACACTTGTTATTATCCACCGTTTGATTATAGTCAAATTAGAGGGTGTGAAGTAGAATCTCATTGTGATTTAGAGCTGCATTTCCCTGAGGACTAACAATTTTTTTTCATGTTTTTATTGGTCATCATATGTTGTTTTCAGGGAAATATTTATTCAAATTCTTTGCCCACAAAGAAATTGAGTTATGTGTCTTCTTATGGTTTAGTTCTAAGAGTTACTTGTATATCTGAATACTTGTACCTTATCAGATATATGATTTGAAAATATATTCTCATGTTCTGTGGAATGATTTTTCACTTTCTTGATGGTGTCCTTTGAAATACCAGTATTTTGGGGGGCACCTGAGTGGCTCAGTCAGTTAAGCGTCCGACTCTTGATTTCAGTTTAGGTCATGATCTCAGGGTTGTGAGATCGAGCTCCACATCAGGCTTTGCTCTGGGCATGAAGCCTGCTTAAGATTCTCTCTCCCCCCTCTCTCAGCCTGTTCCCCCCCGCCCACAACCTCATCCCTTGTGTGCTCTAAAAAAAGAAAGAAAATCAGTGTTTTTAATTTTTTTTTAAGATTTTATTTATTAATTTGATAGAGAGAGATCACAAGCAGGCAGAGAGGCAGGCAGCGAGAGAGGAGGAAGCAGGCTCCCTGCTGAGCAGAGAGTCGATCCCAGGACCCTGAGATCATGACCTGAGCCGAAGGCAGTGGCTTAACCCACTGAGCCACCCAGGCGCCCCAGTGTTTTTAATTTTTTTTAAAGATTTTATTTATTTGACAGAGAGAGAGATCACAAGTAGGTAGAGAGGGAGGCAGAGAGGGAGGCAGAGAGAGAGAGTAGGAAGCAGGCTCCCCACTGAGCAGAGAGCCCAATGCGGGGCTCCATCCCAGAGGCCTAAGATCATGACCTGAGCCAAAGGCAGAGGCTCAACCCACTGAGCCACCCAGGTACCTCTGGGTTTTTAATTTTTTTAAATTTATTTTTTATTTATTTTCAGCATAACAGTATTCATTATTTTTGCACCACACCCAGTGCTCCATGCAATCCGTGCCCTCTATAATACCCACCACCTGGTACCCCAGCCTCTCACCCCCCGCACCTTCAAAACCGTCAAATTGTTTTTCAGAGTCCATAGTCTCTCATGGTTCACCTCCTCTTCCAATTTCCCCAACTCCCTTCTCCTCTCTAACTCCCCATATCCTCCATGCTATTTGTTATGCTCCACAAATAAGTGAAACCATATGATAATTGATTCTCTCTGCTGGGTTTTTAATTTTAATGAAGTTCAATTTATTTTTTTCATTTGTTATTTCTGTTTCTGGTGTCAATCTAAGAAACCATTGCCTAAACTTAGGTCATAAATATTTACTATGTTTTCTTCTAAGGGTTTTATAATTTTAGCTCTTACATTTAGACATTTAGATCTTTAATCCTTTTTTTTTTTTTTTTTAGATTTTATTTATTTGAGAGAGAAAGAGAGAGCATGAGAGGGGTGGGGTCAGAGGGAGAAGCAGTCTCCCCACCAAGCAGGGAGCCCGATGTGGGACTCAATCCAGGGACTCCAAGATCATGACCTGAGCTGAAGGAAGTTACTTAACCAACTGAGCCACCCAGGCGCCCCGATCTTTAATCCATTTTGAATTAATTTTTGTAAATGGTTTGGGTAGGGGTCCAACTTCATTTTTTTGTACATGGGTATCCAACTCTTCTGGCATCATTTGCTACAAACCCAAACAACAACAATTATTTCCCATATTTAATTATGCTTGGCTCTTACCACATTTTTTTTTAAGATTTTATTTATTTATTTGACAGGCAGAGATCACAAGTAGGTGGAGAGGCAGGCAGAGAGAGAGTTGAGGAAGCAGGCTCCCTGCTGAGCAGAGAGCCTGATGCGGGGCTCGAGCCCAGGACCCTGAGATCACCACCTGAGCTGAAGGCAGAGGCTTTAACCCACTGAGCCATCCAGGCGCCTCCTCTTACCACATTTTTAAAAAAATTTTATTTATTTGAGAGACAGAGAGAGAATACAAGTGGGAGGAGGAGGGATGGTGGAAGAAGGAGAAACAGACTCTCAGCTGAGCAGGGAGCCTGATGTGGGGCTCAATCCCAGGATCCCAAGATCATGGCCTGAACCACCCAGGAATCCCCCTTACCACAGGTTTTTAAATAAATGTTGACATATATCTGCTACTGTGAACTTGGGGCAAGTTTTTTTTTGTATTCCTACTTCCATGTCCCACATGGGACTATGATATAGTAAACCCTCAACAATGAATCAATGAATGAAAAAGCTGGTTGAAGATTCCTAGGGTCAACCAACAAATACCAAGTGCCATAGACTTTGCTGGATGCTGGGGAAATTTTATACATAAAGAAAATTCACAGATCAGTGATTTTTTTCAAACCCAAAGGGGTCCAAGAGGTCCCAGAATCCTACGATTCTAGACTGGAATTGGTCTTGGAGATCATGGACTTCATTTTCCTATAAGAAAAAGCAGACCTTGAAAGGCTGCTTAGCAACTTGTGACCTATCTCATGTAAATTTGCCAAGGGACTCCAGTCTCTGGGAAATTACATTCTATTACAAGCTAACAAAGGATTTTTCAGTTAGTCCTTGATAAAGCATTTTTTCAGTTAGTCCTTGATAAAGTCCCTTCCAGATGAAAGACAACTGCTTCTGTTTTATACCACACTTATCTTCTGAGATAACTGCTATCAGAGATTGAAAACAAAATTCCTCCACTCTCGCTGTACATAATTACTCCTTTTCCTGAATTTCTATGGATCAGACTTGCTTTTCCATGAGATTAGCAATTTCTTCTGCACTGCCCTATTGCTTTCAATTGTTATATAATCTTGAATTGTTGCTAATCACGGGTTTATGTGTGACCCTCCTAAATAGACTGCTCCAACTAGCTTTAGGGGCAAAAACTGGATTTTATGTGTTATTGTATGAAATGTAGAGCCTTTTATCCAGGGGACATGCGGTACCTGTTTCTTGATAATATTTGTGTTTTTAAATATATCATGTTTAAAATAAGAAGCTAGTTGGCCTAAGTGTCATTCTGTTTTCTCCCTTTCACAGATAATAACGCAGCTTAGATGCTCAGGATGACAGGGTCTAAGAGAAAAGCACCTTCTCTCATTAGGGATTTTCTAGTGCCTCTCTACTTGCTTTCCTGGAAGAATGGAGAGATGGAGACTCAGTAATTAGTGCATAAATATATTTAAATACTTCTTAATATTACTCTTAAAACTTTAAAATTCTATTAAAAGGATAAAAAAGATTGACAGAATTCCCCCAAGAACTGAGTAAATTAAACTAACTCTCAATGGAACTCTAAGTGGTAGTTTCAAATTACTGAGTCATAAAGTAGAGAAAGACATCCTGTTTCTCTTCGTATCTCAAGCTTGCTTTCTACTTATGAGTTGGAGAAAAAAGATGGAATAATCTAGTCTCATACTGAATAGTGTCTTGCAGGACATAACCAAAAGCTTTGGAATTGTTTGAGTTAAAATTTTACTTCATTTTGTTTTTTTACTTTATTTATTTATTTTTTAAAGTAACGTTTATAGCCAATGTGGGGCTCAAACTCACAACCCCGAGATCAGTGGTTGTATGCTCTACTGACTGAGCCAGCCAGGCATCCCAATTTAAAACTTTATTTTATTTTATTTTTTAAGATTTTATTGGTTTGTTTGAGAGAAAGAGGGAGAGAGAGGGAGAGCACAAGAAGGGGGAGGGGCAGAGAGAGGGAAAGCAGACATCCTCCCCTCCCCCTCTCCCCCATTGAGCAGGGGGCCCTATGCAGGACTCTATCCCAAGACCACAGGATCATGACCTGAGCCAAAGGCAAACACTCGACAGATGGAGCCACCCAGGCATCCCCCTGACTTAAAATTTTAAAATTAAGATTAAATAAAAGGGGACACCTGGGTGGCTCAGTGGGTTAGCGTCTGCCCTTGGCTCAGGTCATGATCCCAGGCTCTGCGGGAGGCCTGCTTCCCCCTACTGCCTCTGCCTCTCTCTCTGTCTCTCATGAATAAATAAATAAAATCTTTGAAAAAAAAAAAGACGAAATATAAAAGGTTGCTAAACGAGAAAGAATGAGTATGTCAGGTGGTGCTACTCGGTATACTGTCATTTATCTACGGGAATACAGTGAGCCTATTAATTGATTGTGATGAGAACAAACTATGTGTGGGTTAAAGTAATTCTCTAATTACAACAAATCCAGACAGAATTTACATATGTGGTTAGATCATGGAAAACAAACAAATAAAAATACGAATCTAAGAATTTGGGGATGTTAATTTTTTTCTTCATCTGCCAGAAATCAGTTTCCCTGTTTCAAATTCGTGGTATTTTAAAATTATGCTAAGGAATGAAAAGCTTTGAAGCAATGATAAAAATCATTGTCATTTCACTTCTCTGGACTTCATTTGTAAAATAAGCCCCAGATTTTTTGCTCCTCAAACTCACCATTGGGCCAGGAGCAGAAGTATCCCACAAAAGCTGGTCTGAAATGCAGAATCTGGGTCCCATTCTATACCTTTTGAAATCAGAATCTGCACTGTAATAAAATCTCCACTTACTCTGTATGCATATTTAAAGTTTCAGGAATGCCTGTGTGGCCCAGTTAGTTAAGCGTCTGCCTTCGGCTCAGGTCATGATCCTAGAGTCCTAGGGTAGAGTCCTGCATCAGGCTCCTTGCTCAGCAGGAAGCCTGCTTCTCCCTCTATCTCCTGCTCCCCGTTTGTGCATGCTCTCTCCCTCTGATGAATACATAGAAATCTTAAAAAAAAGAAAATGAATTTAAAAAAAAGTTTCAGAAAACGGAATTAGATGATATAAAGTAAATTCTAGCTAGGAAACTCTATGAACCTATGATTCAGGTTGAAAGGTTCCAGATTAGGTAAAAATCAGAGTCATTTCCTTAAAAGCTGTGTTTGACTTGAGTAAACGGATTGCTCAGCAAGCCGAACTAACTTTTCAGGTCACAGCTCTAACAGCTTTAAGGCAAATAGCAAATAAAGACTCGCTCTGCTGGTTTGCTGTTGCAGCTTCCTTCCTCTTTCACTAAGATTAATCTTAAGTGGACATGAACCAACATAAAATCATTTAAATATCAAATTAAATAATTTCATATATGTTGAATACCTAGAATTTTCTAAATGCGAAGAATTTACAAGGTAAGATTCCTACTCTCGAGCCACCTCATGAAGATAGCACCTTCGCTGTAAAGTCTCCCATGTCTGGAGCCCTTTGCTGATTTAATTATAGACTGATGCATAATTTGTGATTTTCTGGAAGAAGAAGCCATACTGATTCAGTGAAAGATCTGCTCAAGTTGCAGGATGATAAGCCCAGTGTGCCGATGAACTAACCGGCAGCTTTATCTCTGGAGTGCTGCTCCCATTGACATTGTATGTGTGATTAAGCAGCCAGAAATCATTATAGACTAGGAGCCCTGATTTTTCCTCTGATTTCTCTGTGGCCCAAAATAGAATATAGTTTAATTCAAGGTCAGCAGAAATTCAATATGAAAGTATTTGAACCAATAGGAAGTAGGTGGAGGTTGTAGGGAGAATGAGTACGTTGTCTGTGGCAGGGGAGAGGGGTTGACTCTAGAGGCTAAGAGAAAGAATTGGGGCGCTAAAAAGGCCAGTGCTGGGGTGAGTGAGTGCCTGCAGCCTCGAGAATTTATTAGATAAAATTTACATATTCAGTTGACTGTGCCAGCGTCAAGAACAGGTTTGCTTTTTCAAATTGGAGGGGAGCTAACATTTAATGGTTGATTGCAGTTAGTGACAGCAACCTTGGGTATGCAAACATCATTAGACAATGATACTTCTAAATGAAGTTTCTATGTGTTGAGGGAGGCCCTTTCAACATGTGCCTTCCAATCTAGCCAGACACCAGGGGATTCTTCTGGTTCCCAAAGAAGACAAGGTAGTATTCATGAACTGTTGCAATTATTCCTTACCACAGATTGGCACACAGCTTGCTATTTTGCATATTTCCCCCCTCTTTATTGGTATATGTCCCGACATTCTACCTGGATTATACCTTTCTTGAAAAGAAGACAGTAGTGCCTGACACCAATTAACCTTATAGGATTTAATTATGCTGCGATTTCCTAGACCTCTTTGAGTATTCAGCAACTTTCATTAAGTAAATGTTTTATAATTTTTGTATCACTGACTCCTCCACTTAATGGAGCTCTCCATTAGTGGCTCATAAAGCAAACCTCTTGTTTCTTGTGTTTTGACATTAACATAGTGCTCCTTTACATTTTAAGAATTAAATAATTAATCCAGCCTCGGGACATCCTTATCAAATTAAACAAAGTCTTATCCTCATCCTACAGATAAGAAACATGAAGCAAAGTGGTACTACTCAGTGTCAACAGCGTCAACAGTGTCAATCTAGCAGGATCTGGGCTAGGTACCCGGGACACAGTGATGAACCAATTACAGTTCCAGCCTTACAAACGTGTCAGCAAGAAAATAAACTATGGTACTGTACAAGATGTGCTATATTTGACATATAAAACAGAATGCAGAGCACAAGTACAAAGAGAAGAATTAAGGGAATGGGTACCTAATGGTCTAGTGGAGCAGAGGTGAGTGTGTAAATGGTTCCTAGAAAAAGACAGTGGCAGTTGGCCAGGACCGGTAGGGACTGAGTTTGGGAGGGCATTTCAGACAAGCAGAGGGTACTATGGAAACAAAGACAGGAATATGTTGTCATTGGCATAAATAAATGAGTTTCTTTTTTTGTGATTGTCAGGCAACATATAATATGAATCTTAAAATTATTTTAAGTTCAAAGCGAGGACATTTTGGGTGCCTGGGTGGCTCAGTCGGTTAAGCATCTGCCTTTGGCTCAGGTCATGATCCCAGAGTCACCGGATCAAGTACTGCATCCAGCTCCCTACTCGGCAGGGAGTCTGCAGCTCCCTGTCCCTCTACAGCGACCCCCCCCCCCCCAAGCTGTGCTCTCTCTCTCTCTCAAATAAATAAGTATTTTTTTTAAAAAGTGAAGACATTTTATTTTACTTTTTAAAGATTTTATTTTTAAGTAATATACCCAACTTGAACTCACAATCTCAAGATCAAGCATCGCATGCTCTACTGACTAAGCCAGCCAGGTGCCTCAAAGTGAGGACATTTTAAATAAGTTAAGGCTAAAACTGCTCTATGTAGTGTGGGGGTGAGATTGGGGAACATAATGGGAATAAGTTTGTGAGGCTGGAGTGAAGGGAGTACCCAGATAATGAGGAGATAAAGTAGGCCATGTCAATGTGGCAGTGAGAGGGCAAAGAAGAAGGGGTAAGAAAGTCATGGGGGTATTCTCCATTTAAATCAGCAAGGTTATGGGGAGCCTGGGTGGCTCAGTGGGTTAAAGCCTCTGCCTTCAGCTCAGGTCATGATCCCAGGATCCTGGGATCGAGTCCCCCATAGGGCTCTCTGCTCAGCAGGAGCCTGCTTCCTCCTCTCTCTGCCTCTTTACCTACTTGTGATCTCTGTCAAATAAATAAATAAAATCTTTTAAAAAAAATCAGCAAGGTTAATTAACAAAATAAAACTAAACTCTCTCACTAACCTCAGCTGTCAGGACTCCAGTCACGAGTTTAAGTCGTGGCTTCTGTTCTTGAAGGTGAGGTACAACAGTGTGATAGTAAAACAGGATCACACAAGACCCATGTCTACTATTCATTATCTCATTCACCATTTTCCAGGCAGGATATTTTTGCTCCACATTGGGACAAGTACTTTTGTGGTCACAAAATAGGAAAATCTTGGCCAAAATATTTTAAATCTCTTAAGCCTGTGGATTTGCACATTAATTAATTTTCCCTATTAAAGTTATTGCAGTGAGTCAAAGGCAGGTTAATTCAGCCCAGTGCTCAATGTTTATCTCTGCAGGTCACAAAGTCAGCCCCCCCTCCCCCCCGCTGCAAATGATCAGGACTTACAGTTTAAATCCTTTTTTTCTCCTTTTAATGACATTATCCCATGCTCAGTGTATCCCATGCTCAATTAAGAATGCTACGTTAAGGGCAGCAATCTTACTCAAAGCTAAGTGTATTAGTAAGCACCATTAGCAAGCACGGACAGAAAGAAAATAGCTGTGGGAGATTTGGTCACAGTGTCTACCATTGAGTTTACATTTTCTACCATTTGATTCTCAACTGAGGAAGAGGCATCAGAAATACCGTAGCAGTATTTGCCATCAACAAGATGGCAAACAAGTTTTCGTATCTGATTCTGACTGCAGCCACACAGGTGAGGCTCAATAAGACTGAATATAAAGGTCAACTTCTTCTGATTATTCTTGTAAAAGCAGCTCAATCCATAGAAAGGAAGTGGCATTTTCCTAATGATATGATTAATGTGATGCCATGTTCCTTTTAAACCCTTTTACAGAGTTTTTTCTTTTTCTTTAAAGAAATGGCTTTTTTCTTTAAAGAAATGGCTAGATAGTTTTCAGGGTTTTCTTTTGTTATAACATAACATAACATAACATAATTTCTTTGACCTGATCATCCTGTAAGCATAATTCTTTGTGCCTTATATCTGTTATAATTTCATCATATTGACTTTAAAAACTAATGTCAGAGCACTTACAGAATGGAAACACGAGGAGCTCCCTATATATACTCTCCTCAGTGAAACAAACGTAACTCATGAAAATTATAAATAAAAATATAACCATTCAATCAGACCTTGGGGCCATTTATGACCCAGGGCATTGTCAGAAGCACTGGGGCAATCATTTTCCAATTAGTGGAGACTAACAGCTAGGAATAGGATCAATAGAGGCAAACTAACCAAAGGCTGGATAGGGACTTGAGGAAAAGAGTCAGAGAACCTGACTAAAACCACTGTCATCCCCCAGGGGAGGGAGAAGGAGTCCGGGTGTCAGCTTGGGGAGATGCACCAAAGCCCTAAGGAGACATCAGAGCCTGCACACTCTGGGAGAAATAAACTCCCCTCAACTTGTCTGGCCAAGTCACTCAACAAATAAAGAAGTGAACAACAATGACAACAAAAGTTGGAGCCAGTCTGGATCAGTCTCCTGAGTTGCTACAATGGAAACCTATAGCTTGCAACAAAAAAACAGTGAGACATACAAACATGCAACTGAGCCCCATGCACGCAGAAACTGCCTTTGAGAGGATGCAGATGTTGGACTTAGCTGACAGGAAACAATGCTTATGAGTGCAGATTTGGAATTCTTCAAAAAAATACTAGCAAACTGAATGGAGCAACACACAAAAAGGATGGTAAGTCACAACCAGTTGGGATTTGTCCTAGGAATGCAAGGTTTGCCTACATCCAAAAATCAATTAATGTGACATACCGTATCAATAGAATAAAGGAAAAATGGGATTATCTCAATAGATAGAGAAAAGGCACTAAATGAACACCAGCACTTTTTCAAAATAAATATAGTCTAACGTCTGTCTGGCTCAGTAGGTGGAGTGTGGGACTCGATCTCCATGTCTTGAGTGCAAACCCCATGGTGGCCACAGTGCTCACTTTAAAACCAAAGAAAGAAGTAAAGTCAACAAACTAGGAGTAGAAGTTCCTCAACCTGACAAAGGGCATCTGCAAAAAAAAGGGAAAAAAAAAATCTAGAGTAATCACATCTGATGTGTAAGACTGAAAACTAGCCACGTAAGATTGAGAATAAGACAAAAATGTTCACATGCTCCTCTTTATTCAACATAGTACTAGAAGTTCTAGCTAAGGCATTCAAGCAAGAAAAAGAAATAGAAGGCACCCAAATTGGAAAGGGGTAAATCAATTTGTATTCTAAAATGGCATAATCTGGTGTACAGGAAATTCTAAGGGACTCACCAAAACACTATCAGAACTAATGAGTTCAGCAAGCTTGTAGAACACTGGAAATATGCAAATTTAGTCTTCTACACTGGCAATGAATAATCAAAAAATGAAATTAGGATGGGAATGTAAACTGATGTAGTCACTATGGATAACAGAATGGTGGTTCCTGAAAAAATAAAAAACAGCAGTATGATAAGATGCAGCAATCTCAGTTCTGGTTAATTAGCCAAAAAAAACCAAACACTACCTTGAAAAGATATTGCACCCCATGAAGCATTATTTACAATAACCAAGACATGGAAACACATATTTATTATAAATTCTTATTGATGACAAAGTAAGCAATAAGCCTCCTCTGAAAATAGTAATTACCTTCAGAGCATGAGCAGGCCAATGATGAAGGATTTTTCAAACTTGTAAGAATCCAAAATAAAAAGCTCTCCATGCCATACCTTTCTAAATTCTCATTTCCCCATATAACATAAATTTCCTTTTGTCACAAGCATACTAAATTTTCTATTAATCCAATTAAAATTTCACACTCTCACTCAGAAATAGTTTATACTTCATAGCTAATTGATTCATATTTAACATGTTGATACAGGTCCCCAATTCTCAATCCTCTGATACCAAGTCTTTCACCAGGAATTTTTTTTTTTTTTTAAGATTTTATTTATTTATCAGAGAGAGAGAGGGGAGAGAGCGAGCACAGGCAGACAGAATGGCAGGCAGAGGCAGAGGGAGAAGCAGGCTCCCCACCGAGCAAGGAGCCCGATGTGGGACTCGATCCCAGGACGCTGGGATCATGACCTGAGCCGAAGGCAGCTGCTTAACCAACTGAGCCACCCAGGCGTCCCTTTCACCAGGAATTTTTATTTAGAGTTTATAATCTAGGGGCAGCGGGGTTGGTTAACCAACCAACCAACAAACCATCCAACCAACCAACCAAGGAGCTCAGTTGGTTAGGGGCCTGCCTTCAGCTTAGGTCATGATCCTAGGGTCCTAGGATTCAGCTCCCCTCTGGCTCCCTGGTCAGCAGAGAGCCTGCTTCTCCTTCTCCCTCTGTGGCTCCCCCTGCTTTTGCTTCTCTCTCTGTCAAATAAGTAAATAAAATCTTTTTAAAAAAGTGTTTATAATCCAAGTTTGTAGCAATTGAAGGACATCATGCCAGACTAAGTGTCAGATGTAACTGATGAGTCAATCCTCCAACCCTATTGATCATAATAGAGAAAGTTATTTCCCTGATTATTCCAGCCTTTTTAGCATGTGTTGGTGCCAGGACTGAGGCAGGAGCTGGATTCCCACCTGTATTTGCAGTATGTGACAGAGCCAAGATCAGTGGAAGGTCGGAGACAAGGCTACAAGGTCAGATCTGTTATACCCTAATCTTTAGCTAAGCAGTGATAGAAAAAAAATAGAAAAAAAAAAACAATGCTGATGGATGGACTGGGTAAATACTGTGCACCTGTGCCATGCGATGGCACTATACAAGGGCCGAGGTATGGGGGCTGCAAAGGAAGAAATGTCGGTCTTTCATCATACCTTCCAGTTGAGTTTCCTCCTTTATTACGTTCATTATTACATTTGTTACCTATGTTATTAAATTCTTTCCATAAAAGAGCTTGTGCTGAGCCGGTTACCAAAGTCTTGTTTCCCAAAAAGGCACTGTATAATTGAGATGATTTATGCAATTGGAAGGGAGAATTCATCAGGCGACAAACTGAAGATCGTGACGAAGCCCAATCATTTCCAGTGACCTCAGATGCCCAAGCTGGATTCAGGATTTCAAGCCGAACCCTTACCGCGGGGTGCAAGCCGGAGACAGACTCGGTTAGAGAGCAGGGGCGGATGGTTTCCGACGTAAAGAACCTCCAGTCCCAGAATCCCATCGGGACTCCAAATCCCAGAAACCCGGCAGGGCTAATCTATCCCAGTCCCTAGTCGGCTGACCGCGGACGCAACCAAGTTTGGAAACCGGGGTGAGATGCTGCCGCCTTGTGCCCTAAAGTTTTCCCTGCAGGAAGGGGGCTTTGTAGGGAGAACTTTGGCATTCTCTCGGTCACAGCTTCCAAGAAGGTCTCCCTTCCGGCCCGTGTGATGTGACAGGCTGCGTCTCCCATCCTCTCTCCCCCTTTTCCTAGCCCCCGTAAGAATGGTGCAGCCGGGCGGTGAGGCTCCTTGAGATGGATCGATGGTTGCGCCCGCCCTCCCCCGGAATGTGGGCCTTTGGAGCGAGCGAGGTGGGAGGGACCCGAGCGGGGAGGCGTGCTGGGCCCGGGCGGCGGGAGGAGCCGCGCGGTTCCGGCTGCCCCGGCGAGGCGACCCTTGGGTCCGCGCCGCGGGCGGAGTGGACAGGTAAGCAAGCGGCAGCCGCGCCTCTGGAAGAGGCTCGGGCAGCGGAGGGCCCCCACGGCGCCCGGCGCGCCCCCCGCACCCACGGCCTCCCGCGTTGAGGCGGGGGAGTAAGGAGATGCCGACCCAGAGGGACAGCAGTACCATGTCTCACCCGATCGCAGGCGGCGGCAGCGGGGACCATTCCCACCAGGTCCGGGTGAAAGCCTACTATCGCGGGTGAGTGTCTCAGAGTAGGGGTGGGGGTGGGAGGGGAAGGGAAAGGCCCGCTCCACTTGGACTGGAGGCGGGGAGGGTGAGGGGCTGGAGATGTGGGCGAATGGGTCCGGGCGGGAGCCTCTAGGGACTCACGGTGGGTGACCAAGTGGTCGGGGGAGGAGCATGGGGCGCTGCGTTGGGGCACCCCAAGGTGTGTTTCAGGGCGCCCGGGAGTCGCGCGGCTGATGGCTCCCGACTAGGGTCCGAGGGAGGAGTCTTGGAATGGAGCACGTCCACCTGGTGGGTTCGAGAGAGACTCGCCTACTAAGAGATTTACTAGGGCTTTACGTCATGAAGTCTGAATGTGTTTGGGGTTGCGAGTTGATTCCGAGTGATGCCTCAGTGAACTAAGTTTGCTCTAGGCTTGAAAGACAGGACCGCTTTAGTTTGCTGGTTCTTTGAATTACCAGAAGGCCTAAAGCCTCTGGTTCTCTAAGTCAGGTTTACCTTCCTCGCCTAGAACAGTTCACAAAGTGTATCCGGACTGTGGTCAGGCTGCCTGTGTATTAGACATAGGAGTTATTATTTAAGAGTAAAGTTGATGGTTTTTAGGGATGTGCATTAGGTACTTATGTCTCGCCGAGATTAGGCTGTATATGTGTAGATTAGAACTGTGAATGTTTCTTTGTCAGTGTTGCTTCAAGGACCATTTTGATGGGGAGAGATACTGCAAAGAGAGAAGAGGATGGTTTTAAAATCTGTGAGCTTTACGTATATTATTACCTGTTACAACTCCTGTGCTTACACCAGTAATAACCCAGTCCTAATATTGTTGTATTAAATCATAGTCTATAATCAGTGACCTGACGGACATATCCCCCTTCTCTTGAATTCAGTTGTGGTTTGAAATACGAGATAGTTATATTTAGTAGCTTTAGAGAGGTGAAATGTTAGTGTGAACATGAAGATTTGAAGTTAAGGGTTAACAGAAAACCCAGAGGCTTTGGCCTGTCTGACTGTTTGTCCAAGCAGAAGTAAATTGCTTAAAAAAAACTCAAGTACTAGGAGGTTGAAACTGCAATGCATACTTTTACATTCCGGAGGGGATCAGTGAAGATAGCAAATTAAAAAAAAAAAACAAAGAAACAAAAAAACCCGCCTCTCTTGTTTTGATTTCAAAGGAAATGGAAGCCCTAAAATGTGTTATTGGTTTGATATAACGACTTACTAGTTCTCTTGCAGCCATGTAGCCTCTGACTTCTTGTTTATTAGGTTGACTGTATTCAGCTGTAGTTTACAAGAATTATTTTGGACAGTATCAGTGTTTTTGATTAAATTGATCAAGGAGGTCTTCAGTTTAAGACAATACCTAGAAGTGTGTGTGCCTGTTTTTTAAAAGTCTGTAGTGGTCCCAAGAGATGTTTTGACTTGAATATGGTCAGCTATGAACTTTGCAATGTGGGGGAAAAAAGTTTTTGCTTCCTTTATCTTACCTTTAACTTGATAGATGAGGTATTTCACTTTACTTTCTTTTTTTTAAGAATAGTGACTGGTCATATAGGCTTTTTTCTTTTTTTTTTTTCTTTTTTTTTTTTTTTTAAAGATTTTATTTATTTATTTGACAGAGAGAAATCACAAGTAGGCAGAGAGCCAGGCAGAGAGAGAGAGAGAGGAGGAAGCAGGCTCCCTGCCGAGCAGAGAGCCCGATGCGGGACTCGATCCCAGGACCCTGAGATCATGACCTGAGCCGAAGGCAGCGGCTTAACGCACTGAGCCACCCAGGCGCCCTAGGCTTTTTTCTTAAGTAAGATTTTATTTATTTGACAGACAGAGAGTCAGAGAGCACAAGCAGGGGGAACAGTAGAGGGAGAGGGAGAAGGAGGCTCCCCACTGAGCTGGGAGCAGGACTTGGGACTCAATTCCGGGATCCTGGGACCACGACCTGAGCTCAAGGCAGACACAACCAACTGAGCCACCCAGAGAGTCACCTCACTTTCCATTTTACAAAGTTGACAGTCCATGAGTTATTAGGCCTAGAGAATGAAATATATAGTAGGCGTTTGGGTTTTTTTTTAAGGTGTCTCATTATTGACATTTTAAAAAACTGGATTAAATGAATATACTCACATGGTAGGAATGTGCAGATTGTACAGAGGTATAAAATAAGTGACTTTCATCCCATTGTCCCAACTTCCAGAGGTATGCTGTTAACAGTTTATTTCTGTTCTTCTGGTGGTTGGCTTTATTACTTTAAAAGTTATACTGCTGTTTCATGATTCAACTTTAGATAGTACCTCTTAATCCCGTCCTCTCAAAGATTAGAAATTGGGTGAACACTGCCTTTTGCTTGCCCTTCTCCTGTTTGGTGCTTCTCAATTTTTGATTGTTAAACCATTATTTTCAGTTCTCTGGTTTACATTTATGACTTTAAACAATATAAATTCTTGTCTTACTAAATTTAAATAATTTCCAATAATTTTAACTATGAAGAGGAAGAAATTTAGCTCCCCCCCATTTTTACTGGTTTTACAAATAGAAATAGGCCTAGTTAGTAAATTAAAATTACCATAAACGTCTCCTTTGGAAAGAAATCAAAGTCTGTTATATTTCAGGAATGTAGGTGTCATATTGTCTTGGCTTATTGCTACAATTATTTTTATAAAAGAGAATAAAAAAGAACATATAATCCTTTAAGTGCCTGACTAGAATTTCTTCAAAACATTCAAGTTAACATTTTGTTTTTTAAAATCTTATCAATTTGGGCACCTGGGTGGCTCAGTCGTTGAGCATCTGGCTTCGGCTCAGTCATGATCCCAGGGTCCTGGGATTCAGCCCAGCATCGGCAGGCTCCCTGCCTAGCAGGAAGCCTGCTTCTCCCTCTCCCACTCCCCTGCTTGTGTTCTCTCTCTTGCTGTGTCTCTCTCTGTCAAATAAATAAATAAAATCTTAAAAAAATAAAATAAAAATCTATGAATTTTTGTTAAAGAATTTTTTTTGCCCTTTATTGCTTTTTATTCATTGGAAGCTTTCTAACAGTGCCTTCATTTCAAGCCTCATTTAAAGACAACATCAGCACTCTCTAAATTGTACCAATTTCTGTCCCCTGAAATTAGATCTGTTAAGATTATATGTTTATTAACAATAGTCTAAACCGGTGGTTTTGATATTACATAGTCAGCTGCTCATTACTACAGATGAAACTAAAATGAGTCACCAGTGAGGGTAGCTAATAAACAGGTAGGCTAACTAGAACACCTACCTGATTTTAAAATAGAAAATTCTTCCTTTGTATCAAGAAATGTAAGGACAAGGTGCATTTGAAAAAAGTTTCTATTCTTTCAGATCTTATGAAAGGCTATTATTGGAAAGTTTTCTCCTATCCCCTTGTAACAGTGTTTCTTTCCAATGAACATTGAATCTTGGAATAGCCAGAATTTTTCAGTGAATCAATTGCCTTCTCCTTTCAAAGACGTGTATAGTGTTCTCTCATTCAGTTAAATTTGTTTAGTGCAAATGTGACATCCCTCTAGATGTAACAGATTTAATTAGATTTTTTCTAGTTTTTAAGCAGCAGATTAATAGCATTGTGAATCCGACTGGTTTGGGGTGCCTGGGTTGCTCAGTTGGTCAGTTGTCTGACTCTTGATTTTGGCTCAGGTCGTGATCTTGGTTGGGGTGATGAGATTGAGCCCAGTGTGGGGCTCCTTGCTCAGGAGGGAGTCAGCTTCATATCTCTCTTGCTGTCCCTCTGCCCCTCCCCCAGCACGCACTCAAGCTTTCTCTCTAAAATAAATAAATCAGTTTTCAAAAAAAAAAAAATCTGACTGTGTCACAGCCTATACACCCTTCTTTCCTTGACATGGGAGTTTGTCAGTGAGTGGCCTTCCTTCTTCAATCATTACCTAGTAGTGTTAGGAGGAAGAGAAACAGGTTTTGTTGGTTAGTGATAAATTGCTATTGTATGTGCTTATCCTTATATTAAAGTTACTTGATATTATGGGATAGAGTTTAACAAGGAAATGTCTGGACTACTCATTTCATTTTACATTATAAATGTATGGGAAATTTCACAGAAAGATTGTAAAAATGCTTTTTAAACCCACTGCCATTGAACGGTTATAACATTCTGGAGTATTCTTTTTGTGCACATCTACAAATAGGAGATTAACTCCTTGTGTTTTGGATTGTATAGCTGGTTCAGTGAAGAAGTATGCAGGATTTTTTTGTGAACAAGTCTTGGCAAGACTTGTTTTTAAAAGTATTGCAAAATAATTTTAGCAATATAAGGCATATCTCTAGAATGTTCTAAGGAAATACAAAGAGTATATTGAGTTGGGAGTTGGGGGAATGTTAGTTATTAGTCTTGGAGCTTCTGGCATGACACCTAACCACAGGACAACTCCTCATAGCTTTATCAGAGGAGAAATGACTTGGTGGCCTGGTGCCCAAAACCAAAATAGCTCTCTCAGAAATTTGAATCAGATAATACAGAGATAAATTGCTTGGTAGCAGTGAAGACTGGAGCTGCAGAGTTAAGGGAGAGGCTAGTGAGGCCAGCACCAACCAAGTACAAACGTCAGGTCTGAGAAAGCAGAGGAGGAGGCAGTTTTCTGTGAAAAAATTCTTCCTGGAGGTCCATGAGAGCTTTCTAGTACAACTCTGAACCCTCTTGTTAAGGTAACTTGAGTGTTTGGGTTTTTTTCCAAGGTTGAAGTGAGCGTAGTGAAAACCTGAATTTTTAAAATTCCACTCTTGCTTAGGATTTCATGTATTACCTAAAGTGTGTTTAAACTCACTTTAATAAATATTGTTGAATACCTGCTGCCTACTCTAAGGTAGGCACATGGTGCTAGGGTGGACAGAGGGTGTAGAGGTGACTAATATAAGGCTCTGCCCTCAAGGGACTGAGGAACTTCTAGGAACACAGACATAGAAGAGTTAATAAAGGAGTGTGTATGTGTTTATGGTAAGGTCCTTGCAGGGTTGGATATTGGGGAGGGGTTTGGGAAACCTTCTAGAGGATGAAGCATTTGAGGCTTTTAAAGGATAAATAGGTTTGCCTGGTTGATGAAGATGTGGGGTGAGGGTCATTCCAGGCATTGCACAACTGCATGGTATGTTTGGGGAATTCAGATCAGTTTAGTTGTTAGTCTCATAGTCATTCCTTATTAGGACATAAAGTGTGAAGTGGGCACTGATAAGTGAGGCTAAGAAGAGGTTCACAAGCACTACTCATGAAGATTCTTGAATATCATACTTTGGGCTTCGGACTTTTTTTTCATTTGGTGAGGGTTTTAAGTAAGAGAGATTCATGCTTAGATTTTCATCTTAGAAGACTCACTCTCAGAACCAGTATGGGTGATGAGTTAGCAGTGGATGAAGACTAATTTGGAGGCTTTGGAAGTAGTCCAGCTGAGAGAATCAGAGGGGGAGAAGAGGCTACGGATTGAACAGTGATTTTAGGGGTAGAATCAATATGAATTACACATTGATTGCCTGTGGGGGAAAAAGGGATTCTGACAACAATGGGTTTCTTATTTGAGAGAGACTAGGGAATAAAGGAGGAAAAGATTAGTGAGAGGAGGTAATTCATTATGTGGAACAAGTAACTGAATTTTGAGTTCTTCATGCTTTGCAGGCATCCAGGTGGAAATGCCTAGAATTAACTGAAGTGCCATTTATTGTGTGCCTGCTGTATGTCCCAAGCCCTGTACCTGGCAGCTTACCTATGTAAGAATGTGGCTGAGAATGATGATAGAAACAAAAATGCAACCAGTTATCAAATGCAGATGACAAAGGCAAAGGACTAAAACTATATTTTAACAATACAGACATACCTAAAGTGGAAAGTTCCCCTTCTCCCCTCTCACCCCCACTTCCTAATGGTATCCATTGTTAATAGTTGGGATATTCTGCATCATATTAATATGTCTTTAAGTATAGATATTCTATGCACACAAACCCTTTTTTTTTTTCAAGTAAACAGATTTGTATTTCTACACGTTTCTGCAACTTGAATTGTTTTCATTCACGATCATCTTTCCATGTGAAGGTGGGCAGGGATAACTAGAGACATTCATAGAGAGAGCAGACTGCTTACTTTATAATCGATGTATAGTGTTCTCTAGTGTTGTTATACCATAATTTAATCTTTTCCCTGATTGATGAGCATAAAAAATTACCTTCATTAAATCAGTATTTCAAATTATGCTGAAGGAACATCCTTTTTATTTAGTATATATTCTTGCAAACATGGTCTAAAATTTGCCTATTTTAAAACTTGATAATTGTCTTCCAAACACCTACCAATTTATGTTTCAAACAACAGTGTACCAATGAAGTATTTTCCTTGTGTTCCCAACTGCACATTATTGGTCTTTAAAGTTTTTCCCAGTGGGGGCGCCTGGGTGGCTCAATCAGTTCAGTATCTGCCTTCAGCTCAGGTCATGATCCCAGGGTCCTGGAATCAAGCCTTCCATTGGGCTCCCTGCTCAGCTGGGAGTCTGCTTCTCACTCTCCCTCTGCTCCTCCCCGTGCTCCTGCGTGTGCATGCGCTTGCTCTCTCTCTCAAATAAATGAAATCTTAAGAAAATAAATAAAAATTTTCCCAATTAAAAAAAAAATTTTTCCCAATAGGCAAAAAATGCTAACTTTTTTTTACAGCTATCTTTTTATACATTACTGATCATTTGTAGTTCTGCAGCTTGTTTAGTCATGTCTTTTGCCCAGTTTTTCTCTTGGATTCTTTTTTTTTTATTAGTTTATTTGAAGGGGCATTGACATTTTGTCTGTTAAAAAAGTTGCCAACATTTCTGTAACCTGTTTGTCTGGGTTTTTCACTTTAATCAAATCCATCTGTTTTTTTTTTCCCCCCCTTCTTTTTAGCTTCTGGGTTCTCTTATGTGTATTTCCCATCTAAAAATATTTTTTGTATATTAATTATGCAGTTTTTCAAGTGATTATCTTTTCAATCAATCTGATATTTAGGGGTTTAGTTGTTTGTGATGTACTGATACGACTTAATTTTTTTTAAAGTGTATTCTAATATTGTTACTGAATAGGTTCTTTAACCACTGGGCTGAAGGACAACTTTGTTCCATACTAAATTTTTCAGATGAACTTAAGTACTTTCTATTCTGTTTCATTGATTTTTTTTTTTAAAGATTTTATTTATTTGAGAGAGAGAGAGTGAACATGAGCAGAGGGAGAGGCAGAAGAAGAGAGAGAGGGAGAATTAGACTCTCTGCTGAGTAGGGAATCAGATGCAGGACTCTGTCCCAGGTCCATGTTATCATGACCTCAGCTGAAGGCAGACAGACACTCAACCAACCTGAGCCACCCAGGTGTCCCTTTTTTCACTGATTTTGGGGAGAGAAATATATTTTTGCACATACCGCCATTAGTTTAATTATTTTAGTTAGTTTTGATATATGCTATGGAAAAGTCATTTCATTAATTTTCTATTTCCACATTTCCTTGGCTCTTCTTGTATATTTATTTTCTCTTCCAGCTTAGTTTTTGAAGGTTTTTCTAGGTTCCAGAAAAAAAATCTTTTTTTTTTAAATTTTACTTTATTTTTTATTTTTTTTAAAAAGATTTTACTTATTTATTCCAGAGAGCAAAAGTGAGCAGGGGGAAGAGCAGAAGGAGAGGGACAAGCAGATTCCCATTTGTGCATGTGGCCTGATGCAGGACTCGATTGTAGGACCATGAGATCATGACCTGATCTGAAAGAGTCAGACACTTAAAAGACTGAGCCACCCAGGTGTCCCCAGGAAAGAAAAAATCTTGCTGGTATTTTGATTTGGAATTGCTTTGAATTTATAGGTTAATGTGAGAACTGATAGTTTTATAATACAGAGCTTTGCCTTTTAACTATGAGGTATAATACCTATTTATTGATTTTTTTTTTCACTAAGGTTTCTGTCCCTTAGATTTTACACATTTCCTGTTAAATTTATACTTAAATGTTTTATAATTTTGTTCTTTTTGTGAATGCAGTATTTTGTTTTCAGAGGCTTATGATATATCATCTATTTTTGAATATTTAAGTTTAAGTGGTCACCTTAATTCTAATAATTTCTTAGTGAACTTGGAATTTATAGCTAGATAATATCTGCAAATAACAATTTTGCCTCTTTAATATATATCTCACTTATTTTTTTTACTATATATTTCGCTTATTTTTCTTAACTATTTGGCTAGGTTTTCTAGACAGTGTTGAATTTTAGCAAGATCTTTTATCTTTTTTTTTTTTTTAAGAGAGGGAAAGGGGGAGCAGGGAGGGGGGGACAGAGAGAAAATCTCAAGCAGGATCCATGCCCAGCTTAATGTAGGACTCCATCTCACCACTCTGAGATCATGATCTGAGCCAAAATTAACAGTTGGACGCTTGACTAAGTCACCTGGGCATCTCTTACCTTAATGAGGTATTATCAATAGTTAGAAAAATCTCACAAATTATCTCCAAAGATGCCCAGTCTCTTTTCCCCCTCTATGAGGAATGCTAAAAAGCATAGAAACTAATCTTTATAATGTATCCAGTTGTTCCAAGAACTATGATGAGTGTTTTCCCATCATTTTAATTTAATCTTCACGGCAATATCCAGAGGCAGATACTATTATCTTCATTGTATGGATGGTAATGTTGAGGCTTAGTAAGCCACAGCACAAAGCTGAGTCTTAACCCTTCAGAGAATTTTTTTTTCCTTTTACTATAGGGATGGGCCTTTTTAAAATCACTTTTTTGCTTTTTTGTCAAAGTCATATTTCATAGTTCTTTTTAAGCCAGTTTTCTTTTTCTTTCTTTCTTTCTTGAGAGAGAGTGAGAGAGCACAGAGAGAGTGAGCAAGCACAGGGAGGGACAGAGGTAGAAGGAAAGAGAAATTCCAGCAGACTCCTCCCTGAGCTCAGAGCCTGGGGGTGGTGGGGGTCACCTCAGTCTCATGACCCTGAGACCGTGACCCTAAGCTGAAAGTAAGAGTTGGACACTAAACCAACTGCACCACTCAGGGCCCTATTTATCATCATGATCATTTAAAAATGGCAGTTGCTTTATGACTTTTTATGAATAAATTAGAGGAGTGGTACTATGAGATTGTATGAATATTCTCTTTCCTCAGAACTTTTAACCCAGTGATTTTACCATCCATGGATAATTCTGCCTAAATCTATTATATCAGTGATTACAAATAAGACTTTTTTCTCTTTATACTACATTTAATTTTGGAGAAAAGCTTATTTTGAGATAGCAGAAGGACTGAACTGGTGGTTCTTTTTTCAGGTTTATTTTTAAAAGCATTTGGTCCTACGGAAAAACTTTAGATTCTATATTTTAGAACATAGGAACATAATGAATGCTTAAAGCAGTTTGTCTTCTGAAGCCCAGTAGCAAAATTAAGACTGCCTTTTTTTTTCTTTTTTAAAAATTCAGCTAAAACTATATCTAAATTTGCCATTTGGGGAATTTTTGTGGTGAAGCAGACTATATTCTGTCGAAGACCAGTGGTAAGATAATTTATGCTAACACTGAAGTTAAAACCAGAAAAAAAAATCTTTCATGCACAATTTGTTTTATACCTTTAGAAAGTAATATCTTTATTTTGTAGCTCATTTTTAGCTTTAGGGCTATAATAAGGATCTGGTGTTTGTAGATGGTATGAACATGGTGCTTTTTCAATTACTTAGAGAAGTGTTTATATAAAACTCCCTTAAATGTTTTAGTTCCTGGAACTTAAGGAGTGGCAGTTGATAAAGCATGACTCCTTCACTGAGTCTCTTTAGGATGTTTGTACTTACATTTTTTAAGGATTATTTTAAAAATATTCTGATAAATATTTTTTAGCTCTTGCAAAATAAGATTTCTTAAAAATCCCTATTGTATACAGACATGCTTACATATGTGTTAATTTTAAGTTCATGTGGACCTTAATAAGGAAGTCATATTTTGATGATATCTGATACTGGTTTTTTTTCCCTTGCCTTCAAAAAACACAATGCCATACTTGTTCTTTGCCAGAGAAAGTCTCCAGGAGCTTTTACTTATTTAATTCTAAAATACATTCTTTCAACTTTTACTCCCTTATACTAATGACCTTAAGGGTATTTTGAAAGAAAAATTGCTGGGGGGGTGGGAGGGGGTGGGCAAAGTGGGTGATGGGTATTAAGGAGGGTGCTTGTGATGAGCATGAGGTGTTGTATGTAAGTGATGAATCCCTAAGTTCTACTCCTGAAACCAATACTACACTATATGTTAACTAACTTGAATTTAAATAAAAGCTTGGAAGAAAAAATATAATATTAAAAAGATAAATAAAATTGAACAACCCCCCCCAAAGTTGCTTTAAGGTTATCATATCTCTTAATAATGTTGTTAGAAGAAGGACCTATTTTCTATTTTTATTTTCTTTTTTAAAAATAAAATTTTAAAATATTTAAAACAATTTTATTAATAAAAGTCATTTTAAATTTTTTAAATATTTTGTTTATATTTTTTCTAGAAAGCAAATTTTATAATAAAATCATACCTTTATATGGTAGAGAAATTAATGATTATCTATACCATTCAGAAGAGTCTGTACAAAGCACATCTTTCCATCTCTGATCTCTCCCCAATCCCCAGTTCCACTACCCAGAGTTCCAGAGTTAACTACTTTTTAAATTTTGTTTTGTTTTGAGGCGCCTGGGTGAATCAGTTGGTTAGGCATATGACTCTTGATTTTAGCTCAGGTCACAATCTCAGTGTCCTGAGATAAGCCAGCGTTGGTCTCCACGCTGGGTATGGAACCTGCTTACGAATCTTTCCCTCTCCTGTCCCTTTCCCACTCCCTGTGCTCGTTCTCTCAAAAAAATAAATAAAAATAAAAATCTTGAAAATTTTGTTTTATTTTATTATATCTGTTGTTCAGTATGAAAGATGAGGAATTTAGTACTTCTTTGTCATTGTCTCTCCTGGTTTTTAGTTCTTCTAATCATTATGTTTGTAACTTAAATAATGTACCTTCTTCTGCTTTTCTTTTTAATTGTGGTTAAAAAAACCCACTTAATTTACATCTTAACCATTTTTAAGTGTACAATTCAGTAGTGTAACTATATTCACATTGTTGTGTAACCGATCTCTAGAGCCTTTTCATTTTGTAAAACTGAAACTGTACCTATTGAACAACTCCCCATTTCCACCCCCCCCCAACCCCTGGGAACCACTGTTCCAATTGAGTGGATTGATACAGTATTTGTCTTTTTGTGACTGGCCCATTTCGCTTAACATAATGTCTTCAAGGTTCACCCATGTGTCAGAATGTCCTTATATTCATTCATTCATTTGTTCATTCATTCATTCATTCATTCAGTAATCTCTGCACCCAATATGGGGCTGTAACTTGGGACCCTGAGATCAAGAGCCACATGCTCCCCTGACTGCTCCAGCCTGGTGTCCCAGAATTTCCTTGAAGGCTGAATAATATTCCTTTGTGTTTATAGATCACATTTTGTTTATCCATTTCTCTTTTTTAATTTTTTTTATTTTTTAAAGATTTTGTTTATTTCACAGAGAGAAATCACAAGTAGATGGAGAGGCAGGCAGAGAGAGAGAGAGAGGGAAGCAGACTCTCCGCTGAGCAGAGAGCCCGATGTGGGACTCGATCCCAGGACTCAGATCATGACCTGAGCCGAAGGCAGTGGCTTAACCCACTGAGCCACCCAGGCGCCCCTATCCATTTCTCTTTTAATGGACACTCTGGTTGCTTCCATCTTTTGGCTATTGAAATTAATGCTACTATGAACATGGGTGTACAAATACCTTTTGGAGTCCCTATGTCCTGTTCTTTTGGACCTGTACCCAGAAGTGGAATTACAGGATCAAGTGGAAATTCTGTTTTTAATTTTTTGAGGACCCTCCATACTTTTTCCTATAGCTGCTGCACCGTTTTACATTCCTACCAACAGTGCACAGGGCTTCTGTTTCTCCACATCTTTGTCAACACTTGTTATTCTGTTTTGTTTTATTTTGTTTTGTTTTGTTTTGATAGTAGTTATCCTAATGGGTGTGAGGTGATATTTCATTATGGTTTTGATTTGTATCTCACTAATGTTTAGCTATGCTGAACATCTTTTCATAAGCTTGTTGGCTATTTGTGTATAATTTTGGAGAAATGTTGGTTCAAGTCCTTTGCCCATCTTTATTTGGGTTATTTGGTTTTTTCTTTTTCTTTTTTTTTAAAGATTTTATTTATTTATTAGAGAGAAAGAACGAATGGGGAGGGGGGCAGAAGGAGAGGAAGAAGCAGACTCCATGCTCAGCAGGGAGCCCCTTGTGGGACTGAATCCTAGGACTCTGGGCTCATGACATGAGCTAAAGGCAGACACTTAACTGACTGAGCCACTCAGGTGCCCCCATTTGGATTTTTCTTGTTCCCTGTTTTTATTTTTAAATTATTAATTTTAGATAGAGTATTGACTCTACTAAGAAACATTCTGAAAATAAAATTTCTCCACATCTTGATTTTTCTTAGAAATTTTTACATTCTAAAAGTTTGTAACATTGTTCTCTTCTTTAAATTACAAATTTTTGTTTAAAGCAATTGTTAAAAGCATTTATGAGTTGCCTAACTGGCTCAGTTGGTGGAGTGTGTGACCTTGATCTTGGGGTTGTGAATTTAAGCCCTATTTTGGGTGTAGAGACTACTCAAGGATAAAGTCTGGCACACCTTAGGGGAAGGGGGTGGGGTTATGGATATTGGGGAGCTATGGTGAGTGCTGTGAAGTGTGTAAACCTGGTGATTCACATACCTGTACCCCAGGGGATAAAAATATATGTTTATAAAAAATAAAAAATAAATTTAAAAAAAAGTCTGGCACACCTGGGTGGCTCAGTTGCTTAAACATCTGACTTCAGCTCAGATCATGATTTCCAGGTCCTGGAATCAAGCCCTGCATTGGACTCCTGCACTCAGCAGGGAGTCTGCTTATCCCTTTCCCTTTGTTCCTCCCTACCCCCAACTGGTATGCACACGTGTGCTTTCTCTCTCTCTCAAATAAATAAATAAAATCTTTTAAAAACAACAAAAAACCCCACATTTATAATGAATGCTTATGTAGGTGTTAAGTACTTGAAGAGCCAAGTAGTATGATCAGATGCTTAAAGAAGGAAAAGTAATATTGCATAAATAAAACTTTTCTCTTTTAAAGGTTCCTCTTAACTTTGTTGTTTGGGGCTGGTACGTTTTCTTCAACACTTTTATTTCATCTGTTTTCAGTCATCTGGGATTTTTACTTTCTGGTCCGCTGGTGGTGCAGACTTCTTACTTCTAAGACTTAGATAATTTGGCATTTCAGTTTTCTTCTCTCTCTCTTTTTTTAAGATTCTATTTATTTATTTATTTATTTATTTTTAAATTAAAAAAAAAATTTTAAGATTTTATTTATTTGTCAGAGACAGAGGGAGAGAGAGCGAGCGAGCACAGGCAGACAGAGAGGCAGGCAGAGGCACAGGGAGAAGCAGGCTCTCTGCCGAGCAAGGAGCCCGTTGTGGGACTCGATCCCAGGACCCTGGGATCATGACCTGAGCCGAAGGCAGCCGCTTAACCAACTGAGCCACCCAGGCGTCCCTTATTTATTTATTTGACAGAGATCACAAGTAGGCAGAGAAGCAGGCAGAGTGAGGAGGAAGCAGGCTCCCTGCTAAGCAGAGAGCCCAATGTGGGCTCTATCCCAGGACACTGGGATCATGACCCAAGCTGAGGGCAGAGGTTTTAACCCACTGAGCCACCCAGGCGCCCCGCCATTTCAGTTTTCTGATGTTCCATGGTCCCTTCGAATGAAGGGATACAGATATGTGTTCCTCTGCCATATTAAGCCAAAGGCATTTGTTGCTTTTGTTTGTTGCTTTTAAAAGGTTAGTTGTGGAGGGGAAGGGTCAGAGCACAGTGTCCACCCCAGGTGTCATTAGATTTGGATTTGAATTCATATCTATTTTTTTTTTAAGATTTTATCTGACAGACAGAGGTCACAATTAGGCAGAGAGGTAGGCAGAAAGAGAAACAGGTTCCCTGCTGAGCAGAGAGCCAGATGTGGGGCTCGATCCCAGGACCCTGGGACCATGACCTGAGCCGAAAGCAGAGGCTTTAACCCACTGAGCCACCCAGGCGTCCCCATATTCTATTTTTTAACTGGGAGAGACTGGCAAATATTCCTTCATGCTTTGCTTTTTAAATCTGTAAAATAGGTTAGTCTGTCTAGTTTGACAGTTACTGTGAATGTCATATAAGATACAGTTTGTTTAAATGCCTGGAGCACATTCAGTATTCTATGAATGCTTATAGGCAAAGGAAACATAAACCGTGATAGTACCCTGTCAAAAGTGTGTTTTCTGGAAGCTGGTTTTCTCCTAGAGAGTATATCTTCTGTAGTCAGTTAAGAAATGTTTAAGTTCTTATTATGTTAATAGTTACGCGAATCTGTGAAACAGTCTGAGAATTCTTGTCTTCCAGTTGTGTATGGTTTAGTTGGGTATGTGTTATCAATGTATGAGTTAAATAACAGAAGATAGAACATAAGATACATGTTGGGCAGGTTTAGAAATGTAGACCATTGGGCTTGTGTGGTCGAAAAAGGCTTAATGGAGGTTCATGTTGAAATACCAGTTAAAGAATTGATCCCCACCTCCCCATATAAACTGGGCCTTGAACTGAGGAAAGGTCAGAATTAAAACTTGGATCATCAAGGTCTTCTGTGTGAAGGTCATGAGTAAACCAGATGTCTGTCGTAGAGTATATGTGTTGGGGATGGGTTCAATTTGAGAATAGAACCAGATTATTTAAAAAACTTAAATACCACACACAGAGAGCTGGAATTACAGATTTAAGAGACCCACTACATAGAGATAGTAGTTAAAACACTGAATGTGAATTAGGTTTAGGGAGAAAGAAAGAGTGACAGAGGATGAATGTGAGAGCGGGTGTAAAGAGTATCTTGTGATTGACAACCAAAAGAGACTAGAGTTCAGAAAAGCAGAGAACCAGGGTGGCATACTATTATGAAAGCCAAGGCAAGAGGGTTCTCAGAGGCAGGGGCAGAAAGTTCTGAGTTGCTTAGGGTGATTCTCAAGAAAAGGCCAGTCAGTTTTCATGCTCTGCTCTCTGCTTACCTTTGATAGCCCCTAAAGACTATAGTTTTTTTTACTTTTTTACAGATGACTTAAAATTCTAAACTCCTTATTTCCCTCTCTGTGCTCTGTGTTCAAGCTACCTATGTGTGTTCACAATTCTTCCTTTCTTCCGTGAATATTTCTCAAGAATCCATTCTGTGGGGCGCCTGGGTGGCTCAGTGGGTTAAGCCTCTGCCTTCAGCTTGGTCATGGTCTCAGGGTCCTGGGATTGAGCCCTGCATCGGGCTCTCTGCTTGGCAAGGAGCCTGCTTCCCCCTTTCTCTGCTTCCTCTCTGCCTACTTGTGATCTCTCTCTCTGTCAAATAAATAAACAAAATCTTAAAAAAAAAAAAAAAAGAATCCATTCTGTGCTAGGCACTGGGTCTAGGCACTGTGTTGGCCACTAGGAATATAACGAACAAAACAAAATCCCTACTTTCATCAAACTTATATTCTAGCAGGGGTAGGTGGTAGACCATAAACAGTAGTTTACCTGTTGGAAGTAACTTTCATCAAACTTATATTCTAGCAGGGGTAGGTGGTAGACCATAAACACT